>NW_027465451.1:0-26894 GCF_043290135.1 Rhipicephalus microplus | reverse complement strand
ATGAGGTCAATGAACTCATCCGATAATCCGAATGCATGTAAAACATTTAGTAAGTAGCCATTTTCTATGAAATCAAAAGCTTTCTCCTGATTTAAGGAAACCAACAGTGCCTGCGCACATCGGCTAGTGGTGTATTGAATGATGTCACGTATTAGCCACGTATGAGAGTGTATTTCTCGGTCCGGAACAGAACAGACCTGGTGGGGAGCGATTAATGTTCCAAGAGATGGGCTGATTCGGCGCACCAAGATGTTGGTCAAGGTCTTGTGATCTACATTAGGTAGGGTAGTAGGGCGCCAATGTTCTGGTGGCGTGGACATTGGGTCTTTCACGGGAACTAGTGTTATACGGCCACTGTGGCAAGAGGTTGGAAGGGTAATATTCGGAAACACTTGCGAATGACGCGTGACATAAATGTACCAATGGAAGGCCAGATCTCTACATAAAACTCTGCAGGGAGTCCATCAGGCCGTGGGGCCGAACCCCTTTTTTCCTTGCGTCTAATGCACCCCTTATTTCGTCGTTGGATGGCGGAGATAGCAGAACGCCATGTGACATGTTGGAATCATGTGGTAAGTCTTTTAGCAGTGGATGTGAAGAAACGGATCCTGAGTAACTGACACTAGCAAGAGATTGAGCCATTGACTGAAAGTGTTGAGTGAATGCCTGAAAGTCACGCATACCTGCTTCAGCGGACGCGGCAGAGTGTAGCGAGTGGGCAGGCAAGCTTGGTGGACGAAGCAGAGCTCTGCGTGCGTACCTTAGCACCTCAGGTTGCGCACACGGTTCACGCCTACAACGCCAAGCTGCAGCCGAGAGGGAAGAAGCGCGCATAGTACGTTGGTACCGTTCGACGAGTTCGTTTTGCTATGCCCCCATAACGGCGGAAGGGCTGGGCTCACGGTGGGCAGTGCGTATTTTACGTATTTTAAGTGTGAATACACTTTATAAGCGACCCCAAACCATCCACCGCCGTCGGCGGCGTCCGCAGTCTTCTCTCTATCTTTAAAGGAAAGAGGACTTGGCGGGCCGCAGCGCGACGCTCTACCGAATAAGCCACGGACGCGACGCTGATATCGGTGTCAGTAACGCGCCTTATACCCCCTCCCCCTTTACTCGCTCCTCCGCTCTCCTCGCTCGCTGCAGCTGCGCGCCAACCCCTCTCTCTCGCGCGCCCGCCTTCTCTCTCAGTCTGCCGTCGAGAGCGGGTCGTGAGGGGGAGTAAAGTTAAAATCCGTTGGCATTCGCCAGTGAGTTAACGTAAACTCCCCCGTGTGCTCAAATTGCGATTCCAGGAATCATTACACCATAAAGGCACCATAGTGTGGTTAATAAATATAATAGTGCGAATTATTAAATACCCCTCATAGCATCAACCCGTGTATTCACACTTAACCATGTTCACCCTCGGAGAAATGCTTGGGAGTTTTTTTGGATTAACAATGACGCATCTCTGGGCATAGTTCCCTGCCCGACTCACTGCAATGATGCCGCCACTGTTCTTTGAGGCGATCCCAATCAGCTACATCGGCCCAATGAGCGATGCGCGTAACGCTCGGGACAGTTTTTCCGTAGACTGAGAGTCCTGGACGAAGCGGCAATCGAGACGTCATGGTCTGCGAATCGTTGGTGTCCCCGCTGGCAGGGGGAGAGAGAACATAACCGGGTGGTGGTCGCTAACGTACACTGGTGTCGGTGGCAATGACATTACCTCGGTGTCGTGAACGTAGGCACTGAGCCCGGAGATGTGTACACGTGATCAAAAATGCTGCTCGACGCTTTGCGACCATTTACACTTTCATGAATGTCCCTTAATGCCAATTGCTGTACTAGACGTTCGAGTTCCCTGGCATTCCAGTATGACCAGCCGCGACCCCGACCTCAAACGTCTGTGTGTGAGTCTAAGACACAATTAAAGTCCTCTAGGAGTACCACATGTTGCGAATTTAAAAGGAACGCATCAAGAGGTTGAAAAAAAAATTGGCAGCATATCCACGGAGTGAATGATGGAGAGTGGGGCGAAGCATTCGTCCGTCCATTCGTTCTTGGTTCCGTCCGTCCATGCATCCGTCTGTGTGACCATTCATGCGTCCATCCGCCCGTCCGTGCGTGCGTCTGTTCGTGCGTCCATCCCTGCGTTCTTCCATGCATCCGCCTGTCACACACTTCGGGTGAGGCCCCGCCGATCCAACATCGACGTGCGGCAGACTCGCAGGCTTCCGCTTTACGCTCCGGCCTGCGACGCCTGAAAGGACTCGAAGTGCTACATTTCAAATTTATTTGCAAGTTGGTCGACCCGTGCCGGGTTGCACGTGTGGTGATGAATGAGCCTGATCGACGCACTCATAAGCAGACACGGAGATTTTGTGCACACAAATAAGCATTTAATTAAAACAGGGCAAAGGCAGAATATTACAAAAATAACAGAGGAGGAAAACTGATATGCGCGATGGAAAAGAACAGCTACATAAGCAACTATGCTATAAAAGAACACTACAAGAGTTACAGACAAAAGACAAATGTGCGGAATATTAATAAAAGAACAACATGATGGAAATCAAAGGCATACAAGAAAAACTACATGAAAAAAATTGCGGCCGCGCTTTGGAATTTCTATGTGCGACGCAGCGCACACAACTACAAATATAAAAAAAGGCTGGTTATATTAAATTAGCAGTTTAAAAAAAAGTCACAATAAAAAGATCCATACGGACCAGGCCAGCTCTTGGTGCACGTAGGGAAATTGACGGGTGCCGCTGGAGGTTTCGCCGGCTTGGTAGACGACGAAGGTGTCCGGAATTGCAGCCGTCTCAATACGTTGCGCGGGTCACTCCATGCTCGTCGCCTACGCGAGACTCGCGACACCGACGACCGCACTTGTTGCTGGCTATACGTCAACTGCCTATTCCGATGCAGTTCAAACCTCTTCAGGGGCGCACACGTGCTCCCGTCTGATCTGGGGGTAATTTTCCTTTTTTTTTTTTGGAGCGCCGGTGCCCCTTTCGGTACAGGTGCAGGGAAGACGAGCTGGCGCCACGCTGGGTCGCTGGGTCGTTATAGTCGCCGGATGTCGTCCTCCAACACAAAAGCGCCCTTCCTTGGAAGATGGGCCCGCGGATGATCCGAAAATTGGAGTCGTTTGTGACACCACCCCTGCGTCCGTTCATGCGTCCATCTATTCATCTGTCTTTGTGTCCGTTCGTCCATCTATTCAACACTCCAAGTACCACCATCTCGCATCTTTTCATCATATATTCCTTATATAGAAGCACCACCATGCAGCGGGCATTCCAAGGACTAAACGAGAGGTGGCACACGCACACTTTCTTACGGCTTGCGCTTCGGGTCCACTTCCCACCTTTAACCACCTCAAGTTCCTCGTATATACTATAGTTCACTGTATTCATGGCACTGCGGCCCAACGCTCGCTAAACCTTTCTAAAACCAAGGAGGTTATGCCCAGTGAGCATAACGTAGCAACCTTTTCCTTTCAGATAGTGTTCAATGTGCATGCCAATATTTGCTAGTGGGAAATGAGAGACAAGAGAATTCAGCTTTTACTTTCTTACAGCTTGCGCTTCGTATCTACTTCCCACTTTTAACCACCTCTAGTTCATGGTATATACTAGTTCAGTGTATTCATGGCACTGCGGCTCAACGCTCGCTAAACCTTTCTAAAATTAAGGAAGTTACACCCAGTGAGTTTAACGCAGCAACCCTTTCTTCTCAGATAGTGCTCAATGTACATGCCAATGGCTGCTAATGGGGAATGAGAGACAGGAGAATTCGGCTTTTCGTTAACGCGCACGCTGCGAATGTTTTATTGTTCAAGAACGCAAAGAAATCTCTTACTGGTACCACTTTGGAGGTCAAAATGTAACACTTTTTACACACTACGTCTACGACTACAAGTGATAAATGGGTGCCGCTTTAAAAAGCTTCGCCCCTAAAAAAGAGAGAGAGGGGGAGAATGTCAAGGGTGGTTTCCCCATTCCAGGACACCAGTGGCCGCTGCAGCTCGCCAGGCTTGATCTAGGAGACCCCTATGGGTCTTCAGGTCAGGTCGGGCGAGAACGGCTTTCCAAGGCTCCCGCAGTAGCGTTAGTATTAGAGGCGACTGAACCTCCGTAGGCTTGTTCCGGCAGTACCATGTGACGTGTTGCGACGTCGGTCGTGACTCGCACCACGGTCATTGGTTTACATATGCATTGGAGTTTGTGTGATGCCACCTTTCCTAATGTGGATAGGTGTGAAACTGAATTCGTAAACTTTGTGTGGTGGGGCATACCGCTGTCTCGTCTTCCGTTGATGCTCGAGTACATCGCGTGCAGTGCAAGGTTCACACTGGTTATCGTTGTAATTGTTGATTCGGTTGCTCAAATCCCGAGCGAAACTGTGCACCAGCGCATTACCCGAGATACCCTCGTGGCCTGGGCACCAAGTTATAGCATGACCCTGTATCAGCCTGTCACTTATTATTTTCACGGCGATATTCGGTAGTGCACCACAGAGAAACACAATGCGCGCTTGAAAGCGAGGGCATCGTAGAACATAAAAAACTTTGCTTCTTCCACGAAGAGCAAATCACAGTGCACTTAACACGCGAGAGCCAAAACCTCAGCCTGGTTTTATGTATTGCGTAAACCTTGAACGTTTAAAGTAATAACTTTTAGAGTAAGAGCCATGGGGAAAATTAAAACATAATATAAGATCACGCAAAGGCAGGGGTACCTTTAGCAGGCGTGGGAGCCGGTGCCCCGCGAGCGGTTGAGTCATTTTTTACGGCCAGGCGATCCACCGGAGGCTCGGCGCTTGGCTTCTGAGTCATCAGTAGATATCCAGTGGCGTTTGGTGTCCGGGTTCTTGAACGAGGATGGTACAAAGGCGTCCGCACCGTCCTGGCTTATGTCACTGGGGCTAGTGTCTTCGTCAGTTTGTAGGAGCACCTCACTCGTGGTGCTGTTGTAGTCCTCGTAGATGCTGGCGTCGTCGTCTTGGGATGTAGTTTCCTCGATTACATCTGAAATTTTGGTCGACTGAGCAGCCACGCGAGGAGCGTCAGATGTAATATGTCCATCTGAGACGCCTTCTTCAAGAGGTGCCTTGTTTTACGAGGGCTTGGCCTGCGGTTTTTCGGAAATGGCAAGCGGAGGAGGAGGAAGAAACTTTATTCAGAGAAAAAAAAAATATAAATGCAGGCAGTTTGGTCGGGCCCACGCGGGGAACTTTACTTTTCAGAACCTGGAGGAATAACCAGGTCTGGAATCTTTGGGGACGCTGTGGGCGGCTGGTGCAGCGTCGCGATTGGCGCACCTTGGTCGTGGTCGGTTACCGCGGCTCGCGTTGACGAACCATCGCACCTGTTCTTAGAAGGTGTTCCTGGCTGAAGTGGAGGGAAATCCTTGGATGCCGCCTTTGAGTACGACTGTTTCATCGTGCAAGCGACGGTGACAGGTGGGTCGCCACAGCAGCGGCATGGCCACAGACTCCACACCTACCACAAAAGGGAGCGGTGCAGTTCATACAAAACTGCCCACTGCCTCCACATCGACGGCACACTCGCTGGATCCCTTTATAGTCACAGGTCACTCGATGGCCTGCGACCTTGAGGTAGTTGGGTACAGGTGACGATGCCTTCATTTCTATGAAGCGGACGTATCGCGTCCCAGTGGTCACGGCTGGGAGAGATCCTATGAGTCCTCTTGTGATACGCAAAACATTCCCATAAGGGGACAGTGCTTGTGCGAGGACTTCGCTGGGGACGCGGCATGGCAGGAACAGGGCAGTTACCTGGGTGACTTGGGGTCATAGGGGTACGATGGCGACGTGGTCTCCTCGGATGGGGAGGTGTGACGCGTCGACGATTTGAGCCAGGGCGATTTTGCTGTTCACCGTAACTTGATAATTGCGGCCTCCAATGTGCTGGACACCGTATACTTTCTTCGATTCCTTCTATTGAAGACGTTGCGTAACGACGTCTTCAGGACTTTCCCCCTCAAGGTGACGACATTGAAGGTGAATGCCTTCTTCGGTGGCTGGCTTGCCATGATGGGCGCCCACCATCCTAAAGACGCCCTTTAAAGTGCTGCTTGGATTGGATTGGATAAACTTTTATTTGGTCCTCCAAAACACAGATCACTGTGTTGCGAGCAGCTCCCACGTGGGGACTGAGACACCAAGCTCCTCAGCCGCCTCGCGGGCTTGGTGGACAGCCCAGAGCTGATCTGCCAAGGATGAGCTGCGGATTGCCGCCTCCCATCTGGCAGAGGTGATGTTCGATATATGAGCGAATTTGGTGCACTGCCAGAGCATGTGTTCTAATGAAGCTATTTCCCCACAACGTGGACAAAGATTACTTGGGTATAGGTCAGGGTACATGATGTGTAACATTTTCAAAGTAGGGTACATTCGCGTTTGCAAAAGCCTTAAAGTAAGTGCTTGGGGCCGGGTTAGATTTTTGTGAGGTGGAGGGAAAATCCTTCTAGACAGGTAGAAATGTTTAGTGAGCTCGTTATATGTTGTAAGAATTTCCCGGTTATCCCCTTCACCGGTGGAACGCATCCCCGGGGAGGCGCGGTTGGAGAGTTCTCGCGCCGCCTCGTCTCGTGCGCTGCTTCATTGAGATTGGGAGGGGAATCGTTGATTTGCCCAAGGTGAGCTGGGAACCAACTCAGAAGATGATGCGTTATGTTCTTGCCTTGCAGTAGTCTTAGCGTTTGCTCTGAGACCGTCCCCGTCCCCTTGGCGAACGCCCGTAGTGCTGCCATGGAATCACTGTAGACGACTTCAATGTTATCCATCTTGAGTGCTAAGGCGATGACCACATGTTCCGCAATGATTGGGTCTTTCGTCCTGACCGTCGCTGAGTTGACGACATGGCCAGCCCCATCGACCACCACTGCCACAAACGCTTTCCCATTGGCGTAGGAAGCCGCGTCAACAAATACGACTCCTCGTTCTTCGTTTGAGACTTGACGAAGTATAGTCCTGGCCCTCGCTACTCTTCTTCCGACGTTGTGTTCTGGATGCATGTTTCTTGGTATAGGAGACACCGTGATATTCTTCCTGATGTTGTCGGGGATATCATTGTAATTGTGCCTGATTGCCATTGGGTGTTGGCCCAGCTCCTGCAGGATCATTCCCCCGACCTTGTAGATAACCTTGCAAACTGTGCTCTCTCTTGGGCTTCTGCTATTTCTTCAAGCGTGTTGTGAATGCCAAGCTCAAGCAGACGCTCGGTGCTGGTATGTATGGGTAGGCCCAGGACCTTCTTGATAACTTTCCTGAGGAGCACATTCAGTGTCTCGGACTCTGCTCTTGACCAGTTGTGCATTGCTGGCTCGTACGTGAAGTGGCTTAGAACAAACGCATGCATCAACCTGATGAGGTTGTCTTCCATGATCCCATTTCTTTTGTTGGCCACTCTGCGTATGAGGTGCACCGCACTGTCTGTTTTCCAAGTTAACTTGGGTATAGATTTGCTGTTGGCGCCGGTAGACTCTATGAGCATGCCCAGGACTTTGATGGAGTCGACCCTCTGGATGGAATCCCCTTGATTTGTACGGAGGTGGATGCCTATTTGGTTTAACGGCTTTCATCCCCTGGGCTTCGGTCCCCGGCGTGCAGTCCGATACAGTAAAAGTTCTGACTTACTCGAGGAGCACTTGAGCCCAGAAGGACGAAGGTACTCTTCTACGGTGTCAATCGCCTCTTGCAGGGCGCTCTCAATCTGCCCCTTGCTTCCACCTGTGCACCAGATGGTAATGTCATCTGCGTAGATGTTGTGCTTCAATCCTTCAATGCTCGATAATTTCTTTGACAGTCCAATCATGGCAATGTTGAACAGCATTGGTGAAATCACTGCCCCTTGCGGCGTGCCCCTTGCTTATAGTTCGATTGCTGCGGTCTCGATATCTGCAATCTTCATCGCGGCTTTCCGATCTGTAAGAAAAAACCATACGTAGTCATATAAGGCTTTCCCCAGACCAAGCTTGGAAATTGCTTCGAGTATGAATGAGTGGTGGATGTTGTCAAACGCTTTTTCTAGATCTAGGCACAGAATGGCTCTCACGTCTCTCGTTTTGTTGTCGATTACCTGGTGTTTGATAAGCTTCAATGCATCTTGTGTGGATAGCCCTGCCCTGAATCCAACCATATTGTGTGTATATATGTCGTTATCTTCCAAGTACTTGTTTATCCTGTGCAGTATGGCATGTTCTGCAACCTTGCCGATGCATGACGTCAAGGATATTGGCCTCATGTTGTCCAAGTTAGGGGGCTTTCCTGGCTTAGGAATAAGGATCGTCCTGGCCAGCTTCCACTGCTCTGGCACCCTGCCTTCTTTCCATGCTGCATTTATCATATCCTTCAGGGTTTCAATTGAATCATCATCAAGGTTACGAAGGGCCTTGTTTGATATACCGTCTGGGCCAGGGGCCGACCTGCCGTTGAGATCATGCAAGGCTCTTCTGATCTCATCGATGTTAAAGTAGCCCTCAAGACCTGGATTGGGCCTGCCCTGGTACTGTCTACTTGGTGGTGCCAATCCTCTTTTGATTGGGAGGTACTTATGCACGAGCCACTGCACAACTTGCTGTTCTGTAGTGCGCCCTATCTCTTTATGCAAAATTCGAGCGATAACATGCTTTTGATTTGTTTTGGTGGTGTTTTCGTTGAGGAGATGCTTTAACATGTTCCACGTCTTGCCATTGCGCATCTGACCATCGACGGAGTTGCAGATTTCGTCCCATTGCTGCCTGGATAGTGCGCGACAATGTTCCTCGACTGATCTGTTTACCTCAGCTATCTTCTTCCTCAGTCTTTGGTTCAGGCGCTGACCCTTCCAACGGTTCAGTAGGGCTTGCTTTGCCTCAAGAAGATGAGCGAGCCGGCTATCCATTCTTTCAACCGGAAAATCTGTGGTAATGGTAGAGGAGACGGATTTGATGTCATCTTTAATCTGTTTGACCCACTGCTCCAAGCCTTGTCTGTGGCAATCATGTTCCCTTTCCATCCTTATCTTCCTGAACTTATCCCAGTCTGTGAAGTGGAATTCTCTATGCTTTTTGCGCTCCATGGAGAAGGTAGTGGCAAGAATGGAGTGGTCACTCCCTAGGTCTACAGCAAGGTTCATCCACTGGGCCTTCTTGATGTTCCTTACAAATGTAAGGTCCGGGGTGGAATCGCTGCAGCAAGATGTACCAAGCCTTGTTGGTAGGCTGGGGTCTGTAATTAGGGTGAGATCAAGTTCACTGGCACTTTGCCAAAGTCGATTTCCTTTCCCAGTGTTGTACTTGTAACCCCATGTATGATGAGGGGCGTTGAATCACCTGCTATGACGAGTGGACATTCCCAGGCGATATTAACAGCTTTCTTTAGAACCGTCTTGAACCCTTGCTTTTGTTCCTTTGGACTGCTGTATAAATTAAGAATGAAAATGCTCTGACGGTTGCTCGTACCTGGCACAATCTCTACCATGACGTGTTCCAAACGGCCTGCTTCTATATTGAGGTCGTGGGTTACGTGCGTTAGTTTGTTGCATACGAAGGTGCAGACTCCCCTTCCTTCAGTATCCCCTATTACAGGCCGGAATCCAGGCCACGTTGCTTGCGGTGAAAGGGTTTCTTGTAATAATATAATATGAGGTTTTTCTTGGCTGCTCCTGATATACTGCTGTAGGGCTGCCTTCTTTTTAAGGTAACCTCTACAGTTCCATTGCCAGATACGAAATGCTTCACGTAGCGCTGCCATCATGGTTATTACACGGGCGGCCAGAGCCTGATGCTGCACCTGTCGACAGGTTTGGTACCACTAGTATTGGTGGCCGAAGGGGTGAGTTTGGTGCATGAGGAGGCCTTGCTGTATTGTGCAGATATGCTTTGACCTTTGTAATGCGCAAAGTCATGCTCTTCCAGTGCCGGAACGCTTGACTGTAGCCTACCCATCTGCTCGCTAAGATTGGCTACTACTTTGCTGAGCGTGTCAAAGACCTCTTTCATATCTGACATGGTCGTTTGGTTGGTTTCCACGTGTTCTGCCATGACTGCCCTCTTTTTTGTGGTTGTCGAGTTCCCCACGTTTTTAGCCACAGGGACATCAACTGGCTGAGGCATTGGCTGTGAAGACTGCGCGCTGGTTAGCATAGTGAGAAGAATTTTTATTTCCTTTAACTTAGCTGATAGCCTGTCATTCGATTTTGTAAGTCTCGCGTTTTCTTGCTCTAGCTGTGCCATTCTATCATGCTCTGGCAGCTTACCTGTCATCACCTCTGCCGCGCCGTTGCGCGCTCGCTCAGCCCAGCTGCCTTTCGAAGTAACTGCAGGCGTTCTCCCCGGGTGTGAAGCCGTGATCTCGAACTGAACGCCAGGCAGCTGGCCATTCGGGTGCCGCCCAGGCTGATCCCGACCCTGATGGTGACCTTGAGAACTCGAGCGCCCCCGTGATTAGGAGCGGGCCTTGGGTCTAGAGCCTCTTCTGTAACGCGACCTCCCCCTGGAGCGGGGCCGCCTTTCCTGTTCTTGAGTAGTCTGGATGCTCTGGGTCCCGTAGGCTGGAGTAAGCTGCTTGTCGTTGATGTCTGGACTCGATGTGATTGATGCGTCCTGGGCTCCTGCGGCTGCTCGCGATCTTTCCCAACGTCTGCGTCTGACGACGTATGGCACTAAGAACCTGTTCTTGCACTCTTTGTCAGCCGTGGGATGGTGACCGTCACACAGCCTGCATCTTGGATTGCACTGGTGCAGGCTATCTGGGTTCTTGATCTCGCAGCCTCTGCAGATGGTTTCAGCTGGGTTCGGACAGACGTCAGACCGATGTCCCAGCTTTCCACAGACGTAACAAATATCGATGTTCTTGCGGTAAAGGGAGCACTGCAAAAGTGAAGGTCCATATCTCACGAATCTGGGCACCTTGTGTCTTTCGAACGCTATGATGATTGTCCCGGTGTCCTTGATTCTCTTGGCCTGCAGCGCGAGCGAGTTGTTCGCGTTCACAATCTTTCGGGTCAAAATGTCCTGAGTATCGCTTACGGGGATCCCGCGAATCACTCCTTTACAAGTATCGTGGGGCGCCGTGGCGTACGCGCTAACCTCGAAAACTCTGCCTCCAATGTCAATTTGCTTGACCTTGAGGTATCTTGAAGCTCTGTCTTGGTCCGGAGTGCTTGCCACCATAATGTTCTGCTGCAAGTTGGAACAGATGATGTCCTGCATGGCCTCCTCCTCTTTGATGCCGGCCGCCAGTACTATCGCGTCTGCCACGGCTCCAGTGCCAATTCTCGAGATATTTAATCCTCCACGTGGTCGTAGCACAATTTTGCTGAAGTCCTTGGGTAGTGGCGGCATGCGTCCAGCTCGCACAATTGTATGCTTGGTATCATACCTACTACGACTGGCTCGAGCGTCTCCCGCAACGCCAGCCTTGGTCGAACCCTTGGCAGCAGGAACGCTAACCGCGGCTTGCTTATTCCTTGAGCGTCTCGTTTCGGCTTCCTTCCAACCCATGTCTTCCGTGCAATCCTCTGGAGAGATGTCCTCTCCATCTACTTGGTATTCCATTCTCAGTTGCAGGTTCTGGAACGCGCAGAGCGTTGAGTCACGTTGGCGCCGGGTCGGCGCATCGGCGACAATCGCCTCCTTGGTTGTTAGGCTTAAATCCCCCGGTGGCGTTGCCGTGTAAAAATGCCCCCCAAACGGTTTGAAAGTCTACTCACCAGCACAAAGGTGGTATCTGCTGATTTCTTGAGAACTTAGGCACACGGAGGGACTGAAAACTCGGCGACAAATTCGTGAATACCACAGGAAAGCATTCTTGAAAGCAGGAGCCGATCTTCTCACGTCCGCACTGGTCGGCACCTAGAGCGTCTCCTTAAAGTGCTGCTTAGCTCGTCACCTAACTGCAATATGGCCTATTTTCAGGGCTGAGGCCACTTAAATCTTGACAATTTGCGAAAAAGAGAAGTTTATTGTACACTTGACTTGCACGTACACAAACGAAACATCGAAAACAAGTAAACACAGTGTATACATCTTACAAATGAGCACCAAATCTAATTGATCCCTGGGTATCCAAATGTTACAAGTGAAAGGAAAATTAAAAAGAATCAAAGTAATCATGGCCTATTGTAGCGTTTCATTTGCGTACCATCAGTTGCTGCCGCAGCCGTTCCTACTTTTATGGGGCAGACCCTCAAAAGTCGCCAATGCAACGTAAATTGAGAATGACTACAACCATAGGGTGTTGCTTAAAAGCTCACTCGTATTGTTACTGGCGTTGGAGTGAGGCATGCACAAATTGGTCTTTATTTTATAACCAATTATTTTTGTGTTTCAAATGATTGATTGATTGCTTGATATGTGGGGTTTAACGTCCGTAAACCACCATATGATTATGAGAGACGCCGTAGTGGAGGGCTCCGGAAATTTCTACCACCTGGGGTTCTTTAACCTGCACCCAAATCTGAGCACACGGGCATACAACATTTCCGCCTCCATCGGAAATGCGGCCGCCGCCACCAGGATTAGATCCCGCGACCTGCGGGTCAGCAGCCGAGTACCTTAGCCACTAGACCACCGCGGCGGGGTTTGTGTTTTAAAGAATCAGCCTCTGTTACAAAGAGGTGCATATGATTTGTTTCCCACCACGTCATCGTATGTGATATTATTTAGCTATTGTGTGTTTTTCTCATCTGCATATGTGATTTCTTTCGCGATTATTTGTTAGATGCGATACAGCTCTTTGACTCACATGTGTTACATCATACGCACGTGCGTCCGTACGAACACACCACAACACGTTCCCCTGGTACAGGTGTCGGAGTGGTGCAAAGTAGGTCACGCCACAGCTGCGCGCTGATGTCACTTTCTCTCTCTCTCTCTCACCCGCAGCACGCTCACCGCAGCTGCTAGCTCCGCCGCCCGCTCACAACACACTTTTCTGTCGCCTCACCTTCTCCACCGCTCGCAAGCCGAGTGTACTCTTTCGGCTCGTTTATCTGCGATGAAACATACACGAAACCAAATCCGCCTCCCGTGTCTTTGCGTGTCAGACAAACATTCACTCGTCTAAACGCTACACCGAGTTTCGCTTCAAACCGCTTTTCTAGCACACGCGTCGACGCCCGTTTCAACTGGGTCAACGCCGTGAACACCACTGCTGATTCGCACCCCGTCGGGGTTCCCCTCTGGGAGATGGTCGATAATAAATTTCTTTGTTACATGGTCTCATTTCATCTGTTTTGTAGCGATATCTACATTGGCCGTATTCTCGCCGCTTCGCAGTAGCCGGTGGCCACACCGCTAGCCACGTCATCTGGCATGACGACAGAGATGGAGCCAGTGAAACCGCCTTGCAATAGCTTTTCAAGCTATAAAGCCAGCGTTGTGTGTGTGCGTGTGCGTTTTGTAGTGTGTCCGCGCTCAGTCGCGCTGTTCAAACTAAACAAAGAAGGAGCCGGCATTTCATTCATCGGCAGATATAGAAAGTGAGCCGGAGAGACTGAAAGAAGCCGGGTTTTGTCGTCGCAACAAAACCAAGAGGAGGCAGCGAGATAAGAAGATAGAGTGAGAACGAGCCGTGTGCTTCAAGAAGCATAACCGTACAGAGAACCAAGCGAAACAACAGACTGATTTAATTGTGCGTCCGCACCTGCTTTGCGGACGCAGCCTGCCAGCCCTTTCCAATGGCAGGCTGTGTCCGCAAAGCTTTTGCAGACGCTCAAATAAATGTGTCCAATGAAATCGCTACGCCCACGCAAGCATAACTAACTTAAGCCTTGGACATTTTTGTTTCTGCTGTTAGCCGCTTCTAGCACGGCGCGTCTATGCGCCGACACCTGCGGAGCCCTGATGTGCGCGCGTCTCCGTGACGCACGCGCATGCAGGCTCTCTACCGACACAGGCTTTCGCTGTCGCATCGCTGGCTCGGAAAAAAGAATTATGCCTTCAGTGACGCTGGCCTTCGCGGGCTAGCGTGGGCTGGTGCTGCGAATGTACAGTATGTGAATAAAGCGGTGAATCTGCAGGACACTAACGGGAAGTCCATGAGACGCTGCGTGACCACACTGCGAGATTATGATGGGGCGGTCCCTTAAACTTCCCCGCCGTTGAAAGCTGCCGCCTGAGCCGTGCTGCAGAACTGGATGCACTATCAGCCAATGATCGTCGCCCATGCCATTTTTGGGGCACTCTGGTGTGAGTCAGAAATGGATTATGAAGGACACCTTCTTTCATAACTTGACGATCTTGACTTCCGTATTAAATAAATGTGGACATTGAAATCTGAAAGCCACCTGACGCGACGCTGACACAGCCCGAGTGTTGCGTGCTTGCAAGAAAATGCCATTGCGTATTCCGACAGCCTAGACCAATGCCTCCTAGAAGAAAAATTATGCCTGGAACGTGAGCCGCGAACGCGCCGCCCTACGCTCGGATTTTATCCTCCCCCTCCGGTACAGAGGCGAACGCCTTTGGCGGTCACTCCTTGTGAACGCAGCAATGCTCTCACAGCTGCCTCCGAGCAGCTGTGATGTCACGCGACAGAACGGTGAGGTAATGTCACGTGACTGAGCGGTACGGAGGCGAGTGGTTTTACGCGGCGGATGGTCGCAACACGCGGCAGGAGGCATGGCCTCCGAGATTTTGTGCTGGCAGGAAGCTCCCAATTGGAAAGAGAGCGACGTTCCAGACATAGTTTTTCCAGGGGGCGTTACATTGACAGACAACGCGAAGCTCCCCCATTTGAGATTTTAAGTTTGAAAACAAAGCATAGCTTTAACTCCACCATGGTGGTGAAACGGTTATGGTGCTCGACTGCTGATCCAATGTCATTCACGGCAACCAAATTTTGATGGAGGTGAAATTCGAGAGGCTCTTTGGCTTAAATTTAGCATAGTCGTACTGGAGACGTGTGCGTGAGTACCAGCTAACGCGTTGCCGCTGTCTTTTCAAATGCGGAGCGTTTCTTAGTCGCGCGATGTCATGCGTCGGCGTTGTCCACACCCTAAGGCCGCGTTCACACTGAGCATTCCGGCCGCCGAAAGTGCTTCGAATCCGGTTCGGCGGCGGCGAGATCCGCCGAAAGGGCCCTCTCCGCGCCGGTCGTTCTCGGACCGATTTTTGCGGCGTCTGGCGCCGAATCGGTCACCGCGGACCAATAGGAGCGCTAGTCGAGGAATTTTGAAAAATGGCGGCCAAGCCCTACTCACTTGTTATGCCACAGTGCACGTAACTGAATGTTGAAGCCAACGGGAGTTTAACCTACTCTGTGCCTACTTCGCGTCCGTATTTCGTGGAAGAGGTGACCGAGCTTGCTGTTGGCGTGACCGAGCTTGTGGTCTTGCAGAGCAAAACAAACCCCCACCGCAAGCCAAGCATCTCCGACTACTCGGAGCTTCTCCGCAGAAAGTTTCATGTAAATAAATAAATAAATACGTTTTCACCACCACTACCATCCATCTCGCGTTCGCCCCGTAGTAGATGGCATATTCGGCGGCGCGGGGCGCGTCCAGTGCGAACAACGCTGCGTTTCGGCGGCAGGGGAATTTCGGCCGCTGTTGAAAGCGGATGTTTAAGTGTGAACTAGGCATTACTGTGCATGCTGATGGCGAAAACCCCGCAAACAGATGCACACGTTATTCAGCACTGCTAAAGCTACGACGAGTCGCGAAAGCTGTGCATTTCAACGCGATGCCCTACTTTTGACACTACAAGCACGTCAGCACTAACCGTTGGCACCATTTCACCAGAACCGATGCTATTGCCGCAGCAAATCCAACAATTCATCTGAGAGGAAGTGGCACGCCAATCGTCTCTTGCTCCCTTTCTCCCAAGCAATAATCATGGGCTCACCTCATCGTTGCGACGAACCATAGAAGAGCGAGTCTTCGAAGCACTTCTGTCCAGGTACCAGTCACCGCCTGTGTCCATTTCCCCGGCCCACGCTGATGTCGCGCAAAGGCAGGCACATGCACTGCCACACGTCGCCGACTATGCTCCCCAAAGACACGCCTTCTACCAAATGCGCGGGCTCTTCTATCGTCGTCCTAGACGCTTCCCAACGACCCCTGTTGCACATCACATAACAGATCCATCTGTTACTACTGTTGTCTGCACGGCCATGCTGAGGGGAAGACACGCCTTCTACAAAATACGTGCGCTCTTTCCCAACGACCCCTGTCACACATCGGATAACAGATTCGTCTGCACGGCCATGCTGAGGGGTTCTGTCGCCAGCGCGTCCCTGGTCCTGGTACCGTCGATGAAACCTACAGCTACGCCCACACAGAACCAACGTAGACAATGCCTCCCTATGCTACTTCGGACACCCATTCGATGAGCCGCCGTGCCTTCAACCCACATTGATCGCCCTCCCCACGTGGACGTTCACAATCGCTGGGCACATTATAGATCCTTTCGAGATTGTAATGCACCCGTGGTCTTCCCACATTTCCGCAGACTGCTGTAAGGTTATCGGTGCGATAACTCCTTGTCGAAATTTATCTATGTTGTGCCTTCAAGAAATAAGCATGGTTGGAAGTCTTTGCTTCGTGTGGCTGTTCTATAATGCCTAACGTGTTGTGTTCTTCACGTAGTTTCAACATTTCTTCAAAAGTTTAGTGTACAAATATGCCCGATGGAGGGGACGGAATTAAGAATGGCCGCTGTGGTAGCTCAGTTGGTAAAGCATCAGACGCGTTATCTGAAGGTTGCAGGTTCGCTCCTTGATGGCGTTCATACTATATATCTACTACACCCAAACATGTCCTATACCAGGGCCGCTGGATAAAAAAAACTTGTTTTTATCAAATGGACGTGCCTGTACTTCCCATACGGCTTGATTGTCTATTGGTATATTTGATTGACGGATGGTTACGTGTTGTGTTCAGGGCCAGGCGCCTGTTACTGGTGCGCAACGCCTCCGTGGAGAACGCGGGACGCTACCTGTGCCGGGCGCGCAGTGGCAATGCTTCGCGAGCCGTCGGCTGGAGAGTGCGAGTGCGGGCACGGGACAACTGCCCCTCGGTTACACCCTGTCAGGAGGCGCAGGGACGAACGTGCACGCCCTGTTCATGTCCCCAGGTACGCGTTTAGGGTTACCCTCTCAAGACACGAGTCAGTATCAGAATAAGTTTATTTACATGATTGAAAATTTAGCCGTATTTCCTTATGTAGAGGGAAGTGCTGAAGTCAATGACTGCAGTAAGGTTTCCTTAACCAACTATATGCGAAAAATATATTGTAGAAGTGTATATACCTAGTATGATGATATGTGGGGTTTAACTTCCCAAAACCGCCATATGATTGTGAGAGACGCCGTAGTGGAGGGCTCCGGAAATTTTGACCACCTGGGGCTCTTTAGCGTGCGCCCAAATCTGAGCACACGGGCCTACAACATTTCCGCCTCCATCGGAAATGCAGCCGCCGCAGCCGGGATTCGATCCCCCGGGTCAGCAGCCGAGTACCTTAGCCACTAGACCACCGCGGCGGGGCAAAATTAACCTATATACCTAGTAACGCCAAGCATTTACTAAAGACGCATTTCTTAATGTAACCTTTCATACCATAATTATTGACTTTGTTCTTTTCATAGCATTTGTAATTTGTGTGCAATGTTTGCAATTTTTGTACATAGTTTTTGTAATAGCCACCTTATGTTGCATTCGTTATGTGGTTACTATGTTCGTACTTTAATGTGCCAAGTTGATGATGTGCCAATGTGCCAATGAGCTGTGGTGATTCAAAGTGTATTTTTTCCTTGACTCTGTTTGCTGTATATCACGTAATGCTTTGGTCACTACACTTCCGCTTATGGTACAGTAATATATTTTTTGTTGTTTTCACTTCCTTACATATTTTTTTTCTCTTTGAACACTATACACGTTTTCACCACCACGCCTTCTTCACTCAATGCAGCTATAGGTGCCTGTAAGTATCTTTTGAATAAATAATGAGGAAGACACAACCAGTGAACTTTGCGCTAAAACAGTATCAAGAGATAGAAAGATTGCAAATAAGGCGTGTTGAAGCATGGTCGGATACTAAAGATGAATATTAATACATGTTAAAAACTCACAGAGTTCTTTACGCATTCGTACAAGGTGACCAGAAGGCGAAAGTCGTCTCTATTTTGTCAGTCGACGTATCGATCATCTCCCCCCCCCCCTCCTAACTCGCCTGGCTTAACACTGCCACCGTAAGCGGCCCACTTTTCACCGAGTGACGACGTCATGCGGTGACGTCTTGTGACGATAAGTTATCGCCGCAGTGCCGTCATTATGACGTCGCAGGTATTGTCGGTCTGTGATGACGTGCTGCGATGAAGATGTCAGCACGGGGTGATTTTTGCATCCCTCGTGCTGACACCATCAACGGTCAATTTTCACGTTTGCATTTCCGATGGAGGCGGAAATGTTGTAGGCCCGTGTGCTCAGATTTGGGTGCACGTTAAAGAACCCCAGGTGGTCTAAATTTCCGGAGCCCTCCACTACGGCGTCTCTCATAATCATATAGTGGTTTTGGGACGTTAAACCCCACATATGAATCAATCAATTTTCACGTTTGATGAGCCACGAAAGGTCTATACCTTCACGAATAGCAGTGCACTCTTGGTTACGGCAACAAATATTTGCGCTCGTCTAGTTGAGCTCTGCAACGGAAGGAGGCGCCACTTATTCTGTCGCTCACGTTTGCTGGTCAGATAAACGTGGATAGTTTATAAGTGCTAAATCCGCAGACAAGTTGAATATCTCCGTTCGCATGTGAATGGAGAAGTGATCACGTTGAGGGTCGCGTGCGCAGGGCCGCGCCTTCTTCGGCAAAAGCCGCGCGTTCACCTGCTACGAGACTCCGCGCGGACACCTGGGCAACGACCTCAAGATGGCAGTGCACGTGAGCCGACGCCTGTACAACTTCGAGCAGTTCGAGCCAGTCGTCGTCGAGTACGAGCTTCGAACCTACGGAGACACGCAGGTTTGCATATAGCGGCGTCTCTCGTGTTCAGGTTATACACTTATTGTGTCTACAATAAGCGCCTGCGTTGTTGTTGCGTATTCTCTTTCTGTGATGTCTGCGCAAAGCGGGACGAATAATATCAATTAAAAATTGGCCCGGTGTGCTTCGCTGACAAAGATAGTCGAAGGAAAACAGTTTTCTGACTGTATATAGGAAGAATGAAACGTTAATTTGACGTTCTCTTTGAGAAGATCGGTTAGTAGAGAGAGAACGACTTTTATTTTACGTTCTTCGAGAGAAGATCGGTAAGTGGGGTCCTTACACCAGGATAGCAATGGCACGGGCCGATGCGGATAGGCGCGGCGTGAGATACAGACGTCATGTGGAAGTAGTTTCAGTAGTAGTAGTAGTAGTAGTAGTAGTAGTAGTAGTAGTAGTAGTATAACACTTTCTTATGCACATAATCCAGACAGGCCAGAACTTCAGTGCCACGAGGAATATACAGGGGGAAGAGCGAAGTCTGTCCGGCAGGGTGGTGCCCCTATTCTAGGGCCCCACTGGCGCGAGCCATTCGTTCAGCTATGTGAATTAGTCGCAGCTGATCCACCGGGGCTGGGCTAGACAGCAGCGCCTCCCATTTCTCCCATGTGCCATTGGAGTCGTATCCTTCGTCGTGCTCTGCACACTCCCACGTGACGTGAAAGGGTGTTGGGGTGGCTCCACACCACGGGCATATATGTCTGTTTCAAGAAACTAAACGTTTGCTAGAACACACAGCCACTGGTAGGTTGCAGCGCCGTGTTGTTTTAGTGAAACGTAGGAAACACCAACTTTTCGTTCATAGTGTCGCATTGTCAGCGCAGTGTAATAAGCCGTGATGTCTTTACAATCGCTTATCTATACATTTTAGAAATAAAGAATTACGCAACGCAATACTTGCGTATTGTTGTCTCTCTAAAAGATATGCGTAATATTTGCTTTTTGATTGACAATGTTCGCGAGTATGAACGCGGCAAGCAGGTCAAAGTGACCGGGCGTCGATGATCTGCTTGAACTTTCGCGAGGTCCCTAGGATATCAGAAGATACGTAAGAAATCACGTAGATAATATTGTCGAGTGGTCGTGACATTTACGAAGGCAGCATGCAGTCGGCGTGTTCCAGATGAAGCTCTTTATTTGGCCGAACTTAATAAACAAAAATTTGAGCTACAGCAAGCAATGCACGCCATACACTAATATCAACGAACAGAGTGTAAGCCACTACGTCCAAGTACCAACTCTCCTAGCAGTCAACTATATTGAAGAGCGTCATCCATCCATAATATGTGTCAGGGTAAAGCGCGTCAGCGTTTGTTCATGTCCCATCGAAAATTCCAGTGTTATAGCTAGCGGCCGTGTAAGTACCAGAACAAACTCTAATGTTCGTGTTGGGCGCGTAATCTTATCGGAAGGTTCTAAGACGATCTAAATGTTGTGAATGAGTACTGCGGAAAAGCGCAAGGTGGCGGAAGGGTTGAGGAAGGGAAAGAAGACAACCACCCATTTGTAGCACGAAGCCACAGGGATTTGAACCCCAGACAAGGACGACTTTTCCGGCAACTAAGAGGCTTTCTTTCTGAGAAATCTGTATGGATTTCTTTTTGACTTCGTGCTACAAAGAGGTGGTTGTCTTCTTTCCCTTTCTTAACTATTTAAATAGTTTCCCGTCATTCTGGTGTTGGTTGCGCGAGGCAGAAGCTACACGTGCTATGAAGCGGTAACGTTGAATAGAAAAAAAAAAATGGGGCACAGGCGGCAGTGAGAGGTGACAATGTTAAGCTCCTCGCTCGAGGTCAATGAGCCAGAAGGGTAGCGGGTATCTACTCCAGGAAGATCCCTGCATGGGAGGCTCTTCCGTTTTCTCGACCACCAACCCTTTGCTTTTCGGAATAAACGGTGCATTCTTTCTGCATTGTTCGCCTTTCAAAGCAGTCATTTAAGAAAATATGACTTCACACAGCCCTGGGCAACATGTATATGACTGGACAACATAAGTACGCAACACATTGCTCTTGAAGCCATTTGTATTGTAACTTGTCGCTTTCATATAAAAGGACTGCTAAAACGTGCAGCTTTGGTCAGCTGTTGTCAAAATTGGCGGCTCTTCTAACTTGCTGACTACATGGAGAGCTTGAAGTTGTGGAGGTGATCGCATGCTCCCTTTCGATCCTGCATGGGTTCGTTTTTTCGACTTTCAGGTGACGTGGCTGGTCGACAACTTAGAGTACCACACGCACACAGTCCTTGTGCCCCAAATGTCAACAGGCTTGGTTTTCTTCCGCAAGAGGTTCGTCCTTGATCCATCTCCGAAGGTAAAACAAAGAAAGATTCAAATGAGTTGTCTATGTACACACAATCATTCTTACAACTCGTTCAGCTGTCTGTCTCTACCGTCAAACACCGACTCCATCGCAATATGTTGGTGTTGTCAACAACAGTGTCTATTACGTACCCCCCCCCCCCTCCTCTTGATGCGCCTTAACTGGCCGCATGCCTGTGCAATCTCCTAATTCCCACGGTACCTGTATGATTGCATCACTGATGTTTCCTCCAGGAATCTACTGATTTGCATTCATGGCTGTGCTACAATAATGCAGCGTTGATGATGTAAGCGTAGATTTTTCTATAATATGAACTGAAGAAAAACTTGGCGTTGTGATAGTACTGCTACCAGAGGTAGCAGTACTATGGGTAGGACATGTATTTGGGATGGGTAGGACATATATTTGGATGGGGCTATGGGATGGGTAGGACATGTCTTTGCCCAGTCTTCGACCTAGTGGCTTTGCGTATTATTGTGTTTTGGTCCTTGTATCAGATAAAACAATAAATTGTTGCAAGCCTTTTGAGCTGATTGAAAATAGTCAACCTAGAAGGGTAAAATGGTGAAATGTCACTGCTGAACTTTTGCTTAACATCGAAGTTTCGCAGGCTAAATGAAGTGAAAAAACGATGCTTCGACATATAAGTGTCACCCATAATTTCCACGTTGGCTGAAGCGCCATGCGTTGGAGCTGACCGAGACACTAGCGCTAGAGTTAACTACCTCTAGCGTATCGTCACGAAACTCGATAAGTGTAAGTACGATCTCTATGGGATTTAAAACGATACTGAAAAGAAAAACGATTTATCTCGTATTAGTGAGTTACTTTATCAAGATACGAAGAATGCCACGCTTGCTACAAAAGAACGCATGGTAAGTGAAAAGAAAAAAAACGCGCAAGAAGGAAGTGTCGGTGGTGGCAACACATTGAATTACCGCTACAGCCGCCGTAATGTCATATACTTTCACGTCATACCTAATAAGTAAGAATGAAATACGTTGCCTTTTCTGGATACCAAGGACCTAATATATCAAAGTTTCTATAAGGTTTGTTGAGACGATACGGCCAAGATAGAATATATCCACTCAAAATCTGTGACGTCACACGTTGTTTTCAGCGCAAAATTTTAGAAATCAGACATTGTTTTATCTGTTATTAATAAACGTATGATGATGAATCAGGCGTCATTAGAGATTACTGTGTGCCATTTATCAGTCTGATCTGGTTCTGTGTTTACCTATCGTGCCACATTTAGCCACAGGTACGAAGATAGACAAATAAATTATTTCCTCGTCATTACCACGGTTCATGAACGATGGTAGTGTCAGTGTACCCTCTACTTACAGTTTATCATGGAACTACATGGCTAAATATAAACGAATATGGCGGCACTGATGACCATTTATTTTTGGAGAACTTAAGAAATGGTTCGATGAGCTAGTATATGTAAATATTTCTCAGCTTTGAGGTTTCTGGCCAAGTGCGTGGGGTCCTCAGTCGACGGCTCTACTGGCCTTTGCGGCTCTCTGAGCCAGCTGGTCCTCCAAATCCTTGCTAGCAAGTAACGTGTTCCATTATACCATGTTCGAGGTGTCCTGAAATGGGGAAAATAGTCTCATTCCCATTACCACCTAATGTGAAGCGAGAGGAGGCCCTTCTCAACACCACGGACAGCTGTGTGCGTATATCGTGGGATTCATGCAACATTTCCTTTTTTTTTTGTAGCTGAGGTTAAGTATTGATTTGTACTCGGTGAAATCTCGAACCAGTTCTCTTGTAAGAGGCGTATGTGAGTGGCTCCCTTTTGTGGTTCTCTTTTTTTGTTTTGTAGGATGTTACGTGGCGCTGTGGGGGGGTTCCCCGAGGTTGACGATGTCGGAGTGTAAGCTGGATTGTGCTCGAAATAATGCAGGCAGCCCGGCACGTGGAGCTGACTGTAGAGGCACAGCTGCGTCACACCGACCTTCGCGTGAGCGAGTCTTTGACGGCCGTGTTGTCTCGCAGTGTGCTCTGGTCTTCGTGCAAGGAAGAGAACTGCAGCGCCATCAACGCCCACTGCGCCCCTTCCGGCCGGTGCGAGTGTGCCGAAGGATGGGCCGAGAGCAGAGGTGCGCGTCGTGCGCTTTTGTGCACCCGTGTTTTTTTTTTTTTTGAGTCAAAGTCCGGGCGATTTGGCTACGAAATATTGAAGGTGACGCCCGTTGAAATCTCCGTCATCGCAAATGCAATTGCCAACAGCTCCGTAACAAGGACACCGCTGCAGACACTTACTCTCAGGCGAAAAATTGCCCACTTAAAATTCCTTTATTAGCTGTCAGCCGCTAAATTTAATCTGAAGTTCTCGTTTTATTTGCTCCCACCTGAAAAAAAAAAATTTGCCGCACCAACCACTGTCATGCATTTTCGCCCAATAACTCGTGAGTTGATGTGTATAAATATTTATTTCTTGTTCGTAGAATAGCTAAATGAAATAGCCTTAGTGCGCAAGTTTCGAGTGGCTACATTCGCATAAAATTTAGAGATAAATTTCCCGCGACATAATTTTATTGGGTGTAATTTCCGTGAGTTGTACACTGTAAAAAGCCCCACCGTGGGGGTCTAATGGCTAAGCTACTCGGCTGTCGACCCGTAGGTCGTGGGATCGAAGCCCGGCTGTGGCGGCTGCATTTCCGATGGAGGCGGAAATGTTGTGGGCCCGTGTGCTCAGATTTGGGTGCACGTTAAAGAACCCAAGGTGGTCGAAATTTTCAAAGCCCTTCACTACGGCGTCTCTCATAATCATATGGTTGTTTTGGGACGTTAAGCCCCACATATCAATCAATAATTTTTGTATAGCAGAATTACTCACCGAATGCTCTTTTTTTCTTAGAATGTAATTACAAATGCTTAACTGTTTATTTTTCCTCCTGCGGACTATTGTACTTTATTTTATTTCATGGGCACATCCACCCCTTTAACAGCCCGTATGCGTTTACAGTACTCAAAATAAATAAATAAACTACACAGCAATAACTACAACGACATGACAAGTAACAACACTATAGCGAGAACAATTATTTAAAAACATAATCAGAATGACAACTACGACAGAAACTGAGAGAACAAAACATGAACATGACGTGAAAGGTAGCAATACAATACAAACTCACAAGGTTCTTTATGCATTCGTGTACAATTGCTCGTACAGGCAAACTTATTATATCTTTTTTTCGTCTGTCGCCATATTGATGCTCACCCCTCTGAAAGCATTCTGCACGTAGCATGGATTTGCACTGCCTTAATGAACGGAAGCATTTCTGCAACTCACTTGTTTTTGCACTGCCATCGTGGTAGATCAATCTTTGATCGAGGGAAGATTCCATGTGACGGCGTCGTCATGACGACATCATGATGACTTCGCAGATATAGCAACCTTTGACGTCAGGGTGACCTGTACATGGGATAAGAATACTTTGTATCGCTCGTGCTGACGCCGACGCCGCCGACAGTAAATTTTCGAGTTTGATGAGGCAATGAAAACTTGCAGCAGGGAAAGGCTGCATGGAAGCAAGCAAATTGACCTGGGCGCACGTTATGAAAGTAGCAGAGAAGTTGGCCGGGGGAAGGGGGGTGAGTTCAGATTTCCTTGAATCTTGCCAGTTTTTAGATGTGAAGCAGCTCTTTGACTAACCTGTGTAACGCTGTCCCCCCATCCGCAGCATGCTGCCCTGTCCGCAGGTATTGGGGCGGTGCCAAGTAGGTCACGCCTTCACTCGCAGTGTGCGCGCGTTGACGTCACTCTCTCCCTATATATAGCCTGTCCCCGCTCGCCGCGTGTCATCTCTCTTGCTTCACCCTTTACACTACTTGCAATGTTCGAGCGCACATCGAGCGGACAGTCTTTATCTGCGATGAAACTTGCACGAAACCCAAACCACCTAGCATGTCTGCTTTTCGAACAAGCGTGTGCTCTAGTAAACGCTAAACTGAGTTTCGATTCACACTGTTCTTACAGCACATGCGTCGACGCCCGTTTCAACCGGGTCAAAGCCGTGCGCGCCGCTGGTGCTTCGCGTCCCATCAGCATTCCCTTAGGGAAGGTGGTCCGTGATTAGTATACCCTTCGTGTGCGCCATCCTGTACCGCTCTCCGTCCGCGAAAACCGCTAGGCTTCAGTCGCAGCTCCCGAGCGACGATTATGGCTAAACATACTGCTACATTCATTCCTCCAGTTTTGTTATCGCCCCGTTACACTGTATTTACTGCCTTGCTCAAACCACGCCGAATGATCAAGAACCATCGTGGTAACCTTGAACCTTTTGATGCGATTGCGCGCACAACGCTAACATTACAGTTTCTTCTAGAACTTACGTGGTAGCTGGCGATAACGCTGGTACATTCGAAGGCACATGTGTATATGCTGACGCGCTTCACTGCTAGTCGTTTGATCGATGGGCGAAGCTCATTTCACCGCCATCAGTGCCAGTGTGTATTCGTGTAATCTCATTTTTTGTTTACCGGCCAGACGTTCGGCCAAACATACAGTTTCATCTTGGACGTATACCGGCCAATGCCTTCGTCAACGTCACGACAACGTGACACGCACACACAATGATATATTTGTATCGGACACCTCTCGTAATAAAACCTTCGCTGCGGCCGTGGTGCAAATATCTGAAAAAAGTACACTTGCTTGATTCAGTCAGGTCTGTTGTAGCCAATCACCTCGTTGTAACATTCTGCCCTGCTCAAATTCACGCGGCCACTGTTCACGTCGTAGCCAAAGAACAACAACAACAACAACAACAACAACAACAACAACAACAACAACAACAACAACAACAACAACAACAACAACAACAACAACAACAACAACAACAACAACAACAACAACAACAACAACAACAACAACAACAACGTCACGAACGCGCACGTTTCGTCCTGCATACGCGTAGGGGTCTGCCGGCTGCACTGCCACTCGAACCCCGACTGCCAGAAGCTGGGCAAGGCGACCGTGTGCAAGGACCACGAGTGCGAATGCGGTCGCGGTCACGTGCTCAAGCACAAGCACTGCATGCCCCTGGAGTGCTTCAATCACAAGATGTGCACCGACATGCACGGCGCCTTCTCTTCCTGCCACCAGGGTGAGCTATCACTGCGAAAACGTGCGCGAGATGGCAAAAGAACAACATCGATAAATAAACTCGTTTTACTCACTTTACGAATGTTTTTGGTTGTAGTAGCCAGTTTAAGCACCCAAAAACTGATTAGTATTTTAAGACAAAGTGACTGACCACCGCGGTGTTGAAGTAGTAACGGTGCTCAGCTGCTGACCCAAAGGTCACGTGTTCGATCTTGGCTGCGGTAGTCGAATATCAATGGAGCTGTGATAGTAGAGGCACACGTAAAATGCAGCGTAAAATAGCGCTGCAAAGCACACCATATGACCGAACTGATGCAGCAGAGTTTCCTAAAATTAACTAGAGGAGACTCTGGCACTGCGGTCGTTGAGCGACTATGGGAATGATGGGTAGTACACGAATTCGCCTAGTCTTTGTACTCGCGGGTGGCGAATCGCACTTGTGGCTTCGTTTATTGCTGTTTT
>NW_027465450.1:0-27009 GCF_043290135.1 Rhipicephalus microplus | reverse complement strand
AGCGAGATTGCGTATAAAACGTCGGAAGTTCGAGCATACTGAGCCCACAAAGCAACAAACATATTTGGTCGAAGAAGGCAGAGGAAAGTTCTTTACAGAACTAATCTTGTCAGGGTCCTGTTAGACTCCAGCAGCACTTACGCCATGACCAAGGACCGTGATTTCTCGTCGGCCGAAATTGCACTTTTTGGGTTTAGCTGGAGCCCCGCTCGACGTAAAACGGCTAGAATGGTCGAAAAACGAGTTAGGTGGCTTTCAAATGTAGCGGAAAAACTATCACATCGTTGAGGTAGCAAAGGCAGATGGTCCTGTTATAACCACGGAGTAGAAAGTCCATCATGCGTTAGAACGTTGCCGGGGCGTTGTACAGCCCAAAAAGCAAAACCTCGAACCGATAAAGGCCATCCGGTGTGACGAAGGCAGTTTTTTCTCGGTCTAAGTCATCGACAGAAATTAGCCAATAAGCCGAACGCAGGTCTATAGATGAAAAGTCTCGCGCGCCATGAAGACAGTGAAGGGCGTCGTCGATTCGTGGTAGTGGATATACGTATTTGTGGGTTACCTTGTTCAAGGCACGGTAGTCAACGCAAAATCTTCAACTGCCATTCTTATTTTTGACTAAAAGAACAGAAAAGGCCTCTATGCTTTCTTAGGAGAGCATCTTTTTGGCTTCTCGTTGTATGACCTGGCCTTTGGACTGGCACACACGATATGGTCGCTGTTCAACATGACTAGCATCGCCGGTATGTATTTGATAACGCACTACGAATGTTTGACCTGAAGGGCGGACATCGATGTCGAAAATATCTCGGTAGGTGGTCAGAACGTGGTGGAGTTGCGCATCCTGACAGGGCAGCTTGAATGAGCAGGTACTTCGCCTCAATGACGCCAGATATTCCCAGCATACCGGTTATACTGAAGGCCTTAGCGACCACATGGCATCAAAAACTACCACTTCGCTGACTTTCAATATTACAGTGGCAGTTATTGCATACATTTACGGTTTCCCACATTGTCTCAATCGCATGGTTGAACACTCACGTAGGCGTTAAAGTTAATTTTCTCAGGAGCATCTGATGCTGAGCCTGTTGGCCCATTCTTAAAAAAAAAAACAAAATTACGAATGCATACAAAAAAGAAGACAATGGAAACAGGCTAGAACTAGCAATAATTATAATTTAAAAATAACAAATAATGTTTCGAAGAGAGTAAATCGTTCATGCTTCCTGCATAATGCACCAGTGATTCGCAAAAGGACAGAATGACATCAGAAACCACATTACTCTAAACAAGATATCGCTTTCTTTGATTTTGATGGCGAAGGTATACAAATGCGTTTGTTCGAACCACGTTTCCAGATTTCAAACGCTTCAACACCTTAATGTTCGTATTATGCGGTTGCCTCACCAATAAAATACTTGGCTTTCAAATCATTACGAAGGTTATTTATCATCTACGATGGTAGTGTGCGTGCGTGTATATAAGACGAACGAGACGATGCAATAATGTCTAATAAAACAACACGACGCGTCTATCAGGTCAGGAGGAAGAGCAAATACTCAGTACCAAGTGTACGGCTGTTTTCTTGAACTAAAAGAAATGAAAATTATTAGCAAAGTACCGATGCAATAGCAACGTGAAGAGATTGAAGCGTGTCCAATTTGGAAACATGGTTTGAGCAAATGAACTAGTGTACGCTCGCTGTCCCTATCGAAGAAAGATAGAAAATGTGATTGCGGATGTCATGCGCGCTACACGTGCATTCTTTGCTTGGAATAATATTATTATTATTCTAATATATTCATTTTTATTAGGTATTGAAAGATGTTAAAATAATAAGTAAACAGCTTTTGTGTGATCATGTTTTTCAACTTGCATTACCTGAAGCCACTTCATTGTAATGACGATTGTTCAACATCCACTTTTCTAAATTGAAGCTAATTCTCAATTTTTATGGGTTTTTAGGTGCATAATTTAGTTTTTTGCACAATTACTTTGTGTATTTGATTATTAGTACACCGTTTTGTAAATTAGTTTCAATGTTTTTCAGTTTGTGGCATTTGTTTGTTTTATCATTAGAAAGAAAAATAGCGGTATTATTATATTGTAACTGTAATGACACCTGAATTTATGTAAACGATACGGCTACCTGCTATGATCTAGACATGAGACTAGCAGTATTGTAAATTAGTGCGATAGAAGTATAAAGTCACTTTACACGACTTATCAAAAGGTGCAGTTTAGAATCTGCCCATGTCTGTAGCAATTATGTTGGCAAAGTGTACCATTCCTCAATAATGGTCTCCGCAGAAGAATTGTTTTTGATGTCCGAAAGAAGAGGAATATTTTAGAAGCACATAACTAATCTTGCAGTATTATGATCACGTGTGATTCGATGTACAAGAGGTGTTTAGTTGGGAGACGACGCAGAAATCTGTTAACCCTAGAGATCAACGCGAAGGAGTTCATTGATGGATTAGAAGACGTTCGTGTTTCAAAACCTATAACTGTAATTTTCAGAAAACAGCTACGTTTCTTTTGTCATGCTTTCAATTTATCTGAGACGGCGGGCACGTGTTGTGTCACGATATTGAGCTGTATGTTACTTGTTTCCAAGTAAATAGGAATGTAAGTGAGCGCTCGTGCGTGTAAAGTGTCATGTCTTCATCTTTTGCACTTTCAACCTGTATCACACGTCTGAGAGCGAATTTTCCACTTGTTACTTGAACTACTTGCATTACCGCGAATCTTTCATGTATTCCGTCTTTATGTTAACGTCGTTACGCTGCCTCCTTTCTGAGCCTTATGTCGCGATTTCATTCACGGCTGCGACGTTCGCATTTCGATCAAGGCTTAGTGCTAGGGGCCCGTCTACTGTGCAATGTAAGTCTACGTTAGAGCACCACATGGTTGAAACTTTCGGAGCCTTACACTAATCCTAAGAATTTTTGCAAAGAAACTTGATATACTAATCTGCCTCGCATATGTACGGTATGTAACCCGGTCCCCTATGTGGGTCGTGGTGTCGATCACATCACCCGACAGTGCCGTCGTCGCCTGCTAGCATATGGACACTTGTGTCGGCAGACCAACAGAGAGCGGTTCCTTTCTCCTTACAAGTCGCATTGCTACTCGAAAATTTTCTCACGTGGCTAATGATTATCTGCACTTTACCGCCCACTGTCATCGCGTCGCAGATTTTGTGTGCCAATAGTTGTAAATTTGCCTTTGGTAAAAATTGAAGCAATTAACTACATTTCACAAGGCAGCAGTAGCACCGCTGGGTTTTCTGCCGAAACTTTTTGTTGCTGAAGGACACGTTCGTACCTTCGTACTTGTCAACACAGAAGTTATCTTTCCATTATCACGCTAAATTTTCAACCACAGGCTTCGGGAAATGGTTGCATCCCTTATTGGGTCATCCTTGCTAACAGAGTGGAGAACTTGTTCCTCCCGCAGCCATCCTCACTATTCGTCTCTTCAATAAAACAATCAAAACGATCTCTACGTTGTCGAGCTTAACACACTGAAATCCTGCTGTGAGGACACCAAACTTGTCTGGTATTTCCTGTCACATTAAAACCTTCTCATCGACCTTTTCCGAGCGCAATTGTAACTCTTGTTAATTGCAAAGGACCCTTAAACTACAGCTTTAGGCAAAGTGGTCATCAAAATAGCGAGGACGTTCCTCCAACTATATAGTTTTTCACCATGAACTGCAGTGACATTTCTTTCGTCCACCTTGTCATTTATTATGTAGGAGTGCAATTAATCTGTGCTAAGCAAATGTCGCCGTAAATGACTCAAGCTTTCGTTCTCTTAATTTTCACTGCAAACCTTTCTTAGTTCAAAAAAAACAGCCTCATTTCTGTGCAAGACACTTTAGCTTGGGTTGTGTTATTTTTTATTGTCATCGTCGAATATAGGATTTTACATTGTCCCTATGACCCATCAATAAGGCTGAAAATCATCATTGATTGCCATACCCATTTGTTTGGTATAAAGCATATTCATTTCAATGGCATATTTTTTCGAAAAAAGAGTGGTGCTTCATGAAGTTCAAATGATTTTAATGTAACGTATTACTACAATACAGTTAGAGACAACTGACGTCTCTATGCTTTTCCTGGCTCATTCATTTGTTAGATTACTTTGGTCGTGCTTAAGTGTAAACGAACCATTCGGGACTAATTCCTTTTATTCAGTTCAGATGCTACACGTGGATGCCTTTAGGAATAATTTGTCCTTCGCTTTGACATATCTGATATGCTAGCTTCCTTCCAAAGAACGATGGAGTCGCTTTCGCGCTGCTTGATGTGACATAAATCTGTTTGTTTTATAGGTGACAATGTCATCTTGTAGCGCCATCAGTCTTCATGTTACCGTGATAAACCTCTAGTTACTGCAGATTTTTCAAACTTGATATTTTTGGGTGGTAAGCGCCTAAAATCACGTATTATTTTGAAAGAACACGTGTTGGGAGCGCCAGAATTTGACCATCTGGGGCTCAGAACGTGAGCCGAATCTAAGTAAACAAAGATTTAGCATTCTTTTTTTTTATCAGAATTGTGGCCGCCGTGGTTGAGATGGGTTTTATTGTTCTCTCATTTGAGTGATTCCCACGAGGAAGTCAGTTGTCTTCACAAGAAATCGTTGCTCGTGGAAACATCTCCGTACGAACTGTAGTTCGCCGTTATTAAGGAAATACTTACAATTGGGAAACATCCACAACATTATGCAGTATTAGCGAGTTATAATTATACTGTGTTTCTTACTAGCATTTCCAAACACATTCCATATTATCAGGTCACGTACTTACGCAGAGCTTTTTGCAGTGCTCACCTCGGAAAAAAGGAGGCGCCAAATTTCGTGCTTGTCTGTCCTTTTGCTAGATCCAGGAAACGTTGTGCAGGTCCCAAGTCACCAGTGATGCTAGACGTAGAGTCTGCTCCTAGTGACGCGTAGAAAACAGCGGCACAACTTTTCGTTAGGAATCTGAATGTACGTGGAAATTTCGTCGCCCACTGTGCACAACAACAGGCCTGTTCCTGCAGGAATAATATAATAGCAGTTCAGCCAATTTTCTTTGGCTACCTTCTTGTGACAGGTCCAGACAAAACTCACAGATTTGCCAAAAAAAACGAAGCAATGAATGCGATAGCAACAAATTGGAAAGTCACGCCCAGAGTGGCCAGCAGATCGTAACGTTCCTCGCGCCTTTCTCACGCACAACTGACGTACGAAATGTACTCTCAGGTACAGAAGGACGCCAATAAGCGTCTCAGTTGTTACTTCGCTGTGTCTGAAAAGTGCGCTCTTTTCGCAAACGTAGACTGTGCAATGATCGCAGTAACCCTTGTGCACCTGGTTACTAAAACAGAATCATATTTGTAAAAGCCGAACGCCCGCCAAGACGTAAGATCCTCCGTACCGCAAGGTATGGGCGCATGAGTGAGCGACGACACCCTGCTCGTTACGGGGCCAAGTCCACGTGGGAGATGAAAGCATGGTCGCCGCATCACGACTATGTTGCCACGCGCTCATTGCGCCATCTTGCTGAAACACGATAGTCCCCCCCCCCCCCCGAGATACCCAGCAGCAGTGGTAAGTGTGAGATATCGATCGATAGCGTGCCGTTTCAACGGTGAAGGACGTGTTTCTCGGTGGCTCAGTGATTAACATATCGCATTCACGATTCAGGAGCCCTAGTTTGATTCCCCGCGCCATGGACTCGTTCTGTGTTCTTTTCATTGTTGCATTTTAAAACACATATGAATACGCATATGACATTGCATCGCCGAGGAGATTGCGTTGCTGAGTAACTCAGGGGACGAATTGCAACTCATGATTACGGAGTTGAAGAAGGAAAGCAGAAAGGTGAGTCTTAAAATTAATCAGCAGAAAACGAAAGTAATGTACAACAACCTCAGAAGAGAGCAGCACTTCGAGATAGGTAATAGTCCACTTCAAGTTGTAAAAGACTATGTCTACTTAGGGCACGTAATAACCGTGGAGCCAAAACACGAGATTGAAGTAACTAGAAGAATAAAACTGGGGTGGAGCACATTATACAAGCACTCTCAAAAATGACAGGTAGATTGCCACTATCCCTCAAAAGAAAGATATATAACAGCTAAATCTTGCTGGTACTCTGCTACGAAGCAGAAATATGGAGGCTTACAAAGAGGGTTCAGCTTAAATTGAGGGCGACGCGGCGAGCAATAGAAAGAATAGTGGTAGGTGTAACATTAAAAGACAAGAAGAGCGCAGAGTGGATTAGAGAACAAAGGGGGGTTAAGGATATCATTTTTGAAATCAAGAAGAGGAAATGGACATTGCGGGCATGTAGTGCGTAGACAGGGTAACCGCTGGTCATTAACGCTAACTAACTGGATTACCAGAGAAGGCCAGAGGGTTAGGCGGAGACGGAAGATTACGTGGACAGATGAGATTAAGAAGTTTGCGAGTATAAATTAGCAGCAGAAAGCACAGGACCGAGTAAACTGGCGGAACATAAGAGAGGCCTTTGTCCAGAAATGAACGTAGTCAGGCTGATGTTGTTGATGATAGATACGTATACATATACTATGAGTGATGACGATGCGCACGTTGACATCGACGCCGACGCCGGCGGCAAAATCCAGCTGACGGTTACTGTATATTAGCTTTCTAAATAAAAGCCACAGTTAGGAGGCAAGAGCGACGCAATAATTAGGATGGCGACAGATTGTAATGTTAAGGGAAGTATACTGGCAGCTCATTCGTTTATCGTGCCACATAACGTAACTGAAAAATAACAGCTGCTTCATGAAATATGGTGATCGCATTTTACAAAGCGACAACTTGGGCTGTCTATGGCTTCAATGCAAATATTGCGATGATACCTTAGCACGCACAGTAGTACAAGCCGTAAGCTGATGCTCTGTACAGGGACGGTGCGCGCAAACGAGGATCACGATTCCCTGGTGGTGAAAGTAAAAATTTCCTGTCGTGGCTACATCGATACCCCTAACCCTCTTGCCATACCACTACATGAACTATTCGTGTGATGGAGACTGCACAGACATGCTTAGTTTATGATTTAGCGTAGTTTCTGAGCTGTGATCGGGTGCTTTCCCTCACACGTAGATCAGATTACATGCGTTGGTGTTATTAATTTTGTCTTTCTACAGAACATAAAGATGGCGCTGTCAATGTGAATGATATAGAGGGCCATGATGCACGCGTCTCCGTTCAGAGTGCACACATTCTTTGAAAGGGTGTACGTCGCCTCACCGCGGACGTCCACCATGTTCTGGCCAACGCCGCACACGTGTACGCGGTGCCTGCCACTTTGTCGCCTGTCTGATTCGTCGCAAGCCTTACGTAAGCTGTATGCTGCAGGCCATACAGTGCACGAACTATTCCATATAATAATAAAAGGTGTTTTCTTTGCGAAGCGATCCTAAAATAAAGCTTTTATTGACAGTGAGAATAAGTAGTGACAAGTGGCAGCCGATAAATGCCTGTCGTGTACGCAGCGTGAATATTGCAAGCTTTGTTGCTGTTTTCTATCATTTTTTCTTTGTCACGTCGGGAACTTGGCGGATGATGTTCGAAATTGCGTGTATATTACTAGTAACAGAATAAAAAATCAGACTATTACAAGGTATGTGCATGGTTTTTACTTTCTGTTTGTGTACACACTTGTTGCACCTTAACACAATCTAACGTTGATCGAACTGCTTACCCCAAATAGTTTCATTCCGTTTGAACTATTCTCAAAACGTTGGTGTTGTTTTCGGTGTTTGCTTAGAAATAGTACATTCGCGGTCGCGGATATCTTCATTTCTTTTGTTTTGTGCATGAATATACGATTACGAAATTACCGCGTCCATATTCACCTTCAACAGTTCAATCCTAGTTCTGCATTCTGGTGCAGCAACAACTACAAATTGAAACTTCGTTGTTCATGCTGACATTGCCCACAATAGCACATTTAGACTGCATGCATCGGCCCGTGAAAACTCAAGCGCCCCTCATCTGCTAAATGCCGTCTACATGAACTCAGTAATACATATACATTGACTAAATATTATGCGCTATTGTACATCCATTTGTTCACAATTCATCCGTCGAGATACACGCAAGTGCGTTCAGGCTCGTGTAGTATTTAGGATGTATAGTCAAATACAGCAACTTTTTATTGTATGCTTTCTTCATTAGATTTAACAGTACGAAAGAAGAGAAGATGATGGAGCAGCCAGTGCCCTCAACGTACAGACATTTCCTATAGTATTTCACGCAGCCGCGTCGAGTTCTGGGATAGATTGAAATCGACATACTGCGGCAATAAGACCATGTGATCGCCTACCTAAACCTCTATAAAACCTAATTTGCATATGTATGGTTATAAGTAGCTGGCTTAAAACAGGTTTGGTTTTCTTTCGCGCACGTGCAGCTGCTTAGATAATAGCGGAGTTAACAAGTGTAAAGCCAGAACCTGCCTGAGCGAGCCCGCATATAGGAATGGGTTGGAAATGTGGGGCTCCGATTGTACGATGCTCGGAAATTAACACTCTATATCAACTTAACCGTCGAATCTGCGTGTGCTGTCTTCACATTTTAAGGATGAAGCTCCTTATGGCATCACTTTGTTGGTCATCCTTTCATCCAGCGTAGCCAGCATATCCAAGAAGAGTGAATGATGCGTTGGGCGAAGCGTCCATTCGTGCGTTGCCTGCTCTAGTGTGGTAGGAGCGGAAGCATGAACCGACACACGGACAGATAGATGGACTGACCGACGGAAGGGTGGACGGAAGAATGGACAGACGCACTCACGCACAGACGAAAGAAAGCGAAAAATTGGCAGATCCCGCGTACTGAGAGAATTGATGATATGCAAAGCACGAATGAGGAAGGTGGATATGTCACTTTAAATTCAGCACAGCTTTACGAGGTGGACGTAAATTAGGCCGTACATGACTTATATGCCGTGAGTATTATAAATTTCTCTTACAAACATTCATTGAAGCATGGAACAGTGGCTGTCTCGCAAGCTCTTGGGCATCCTCTCTAATTTGCATGATTCTGAAGCCGGGCAAGCCTCCATTTTTCTCCAACCTTCGCCCTATCTCATTGACGTCTTGCGTTGGCAAGACTCTTGAGCGAATGGCCTTGACTCGACTGTATGATTTTATTGACGCGAAATAGTTTTTCCCTCTGACTCTTATTGCCTTCCGATGCCACGTATGTTCGCAGGACATGTTCCTTGTTCTACAGCGCGCTTTGCTTTCACGTTATTGTAGTCAGATCCATGCTCTTGTAACCATCGATGTGCGGAAGGCATTCGATGGCGTCTGTCATGACCACATACTCGCTCAGTTCTCTTCCCTGTCACGTGGCCTCGCATGTACTTTTACATCCGGTCCTTTCCTTCAAATCGAGATGCTCGCTTTAGAGTCAATACTCATTTGTCTCACCCACACTCCTTCACCCACGGCACTCATCAAGGTGCCATATATCTCCTACTCGATTTATTATGGCTATGGCTCCCCTTGTCTCCCAACTGTCCCAAATACCTGACTTCCACAATATTTTTTATGCAGACGACATCACTCTCTGGAGCACATCTGGATGTCCCAGCCACGTGCAGGATACTTTGCAACGTGGCCTGGGCCTCATCGCTCCCTTTCTCGCTATTGCTTGCCTGTCTCTTGCACCAGAGAATCTGAGCTACTTTGGCTAAATCGCTCGGCATACCAGCGCTCCCACAACATGCTCATCTCCCTAGATCTTTCTAGCTCTCTCATCCCGACTGTTCAGCAATGCAAAGTTCTTGGCTTCCCTTTGCACGCGACAAAGAACACGCAGGCCCTACATCTCCTTGTGAGGACTTTTCACTCGAAGACTCACCTCCTGCGACGCGTTGTCACTCGGCAGTTGGCGCTCCACGAGGCTCATGCGTACTGGGTTGCACATGCGCTAGCTTTTAACCAGTTCTTAAACTTCGTACCACACGTTCAATTCACCCAAACGCAAATTAACACACTCGAAAGAGCTCTATTAGGCCTATACAAGGCAGCTCTAAACTTCCCAGTAACTACCTCGATCATTTAGCTCTTTGCCACAGGCCTCTTCCATCCGTTACGTTCTCCTATTTCTTTACGCCACGGCTCTCAGATTGCCCATCTTTCTCTCACTCGTCAAGGCCAATGACTATTGGCCTAAGTGGGTATGCCTCACATTCTCGTTTTCGTTACCACCTTGACTTCTACAGCTAGCACCTCTGCTTCTAACCTTCGCATCCGTCCCCTCCCATCCAATATATCTCCCGTTATTCAGCCGGCCGGCGTCATGCGGCAGCACATCATCATTCCCCTCCTCTTTATACACAGGGAGTTGCCTACGCGGATGCCTCATACATGGATACTCGGGGCTCGTGTGGCTACGTTATCTATAATGCACACCTTCCGGCACCTGACACGCACGCCAGCGCACCATACATGCACCGGCCAAATGTACTTGCGCTCGAGGTGCTTTTCATGTTCCACGCCATGCAGCAATTTTCCTCCCTTCCTTCTCTCCCCGACTACACAATTTACTCTGACTCTCATGCCGCCATCCGTCACATACAGAACAACACGTTGCCCCCTGCTCTTCAACAGGAGGTCGAGCGAGCGTCTTCTGCTCTTCAACCCTCCACTATCTTCCTCCGCTGGGTTCCTGGGCATTTGAGTATTAACTGCAATGAGCTGGCTCATCAGTTTTCCCGCTATATATTGCACCGATCACTGTTCATTTCCCGGCCCGCAATTTCGCAAGACAGTAAGAACTCCGCGAATAGCGATGGTCAGATTTTCTTGCATCACACTAGCAAGGAGGTATATCTCCAGCTCATCATCATTTAGTCCATAGTTATAATGGGATTTTTTACAATTTGCTGATTCATTTGCTTCACTAGATGTGTTGCGCGCTCTTTTTAAGGAAGACGGGAACATTTATATTGCGTGTTTAAATTGTATGAGACGAACTTCGAGACTCGAAGCTGAATTAACGTCAAAGGTACCATGGCTACTGGATGAAAAACAATGTGCGGCCTGCTGTGGCTTGCCGCCGTCAATGGGTGAGTGCGTCTTGGCAGAGTTGACAGTTTGGGCTGCTATTTTGGAGAGGGCGCTGACGCTCCACCCTTCAATGCAGATAGCACCACATGTTTCAATGCGGTTGCATAAAATACTTTGCGTGTCCACGTGATATTTCATGTGCTTTATCGTGCTTTTTTTGGTGCGATCCTGTCTGTGGGGCAGTTTGCCTCATGTTTACTGTGATGGAGTACGTATCTTATGTGTGCTCGTGTGTGGAGGCAGTTATTTAGCGGTGTGATGCCACGAAGCTGCTGTATGCCTCTGAGAAGCTTGAACGCAAAAAAAGAAGCTACATTGAAGCACAACGTACTCCCCTGCAATTTACAGCTGAAAAACTGTTTAGGAATGCGTAATACTTGTAACAGAGCACTTATTTTTGTCACAAACGAGCGCTGAAGCAGACGCATGCCACCGCCTCTAGACGATAGCGTTGAATCACCCTGCCAAACGTTCCCTGTGCGCACAAGGTGTGCTTTCCCGGTGCGTTATGGTGGACGAATACGTCAGTCCTTATACTTCCACCCTCCCTTAGCCTCCTCATGAATGTAATCAGTTATTCTTGATATGTTGGTTTTAACGTCCCAAAACCACCATATGAATGTCAGAGGTACCGAATCAGTTACTCTTTTCATTTCAGGTGAGTAAAACGGGCAGGATTTATGGAGAGTATTGAGGTTTATGCTCTACGAATGATTAGCCCTCCTAGAGCAAATGTTTTCCACGTGTGGTGTACCAGGTATTTTTGAATAACTATTCAGGATCGAAACTGTAACATGCAGCTACGAAACTCGTTATTTATAGCCTACTGAGTCGCGTAAAAATGCGTCTGAAAGCATTGCTCCTGGGAGAAGCGGTGGAGCCAGAGCGGACGTGAGGTGAACCAGGCCCGTCCCGCCGCTTTGACGGCAAGCAACAGGCCGCACCTAGGGCTGGATTCACAAAACTCACTTACGAAAACATTTCGGCGCAAGAAGAATGTCGTCACGAAAGCAGATTCACGAAGTGAAAAAAAGTTGTAAGAGTCCATCTTTTTCACATCGGCCGCTGCAATGAAGTGCGCTGCTACTGCTGAAGAACATGTCAGCGATAGTGATGCAGATGCTATATTTGCTTACGTCTCAGAAAAAAAGCTCGAAAGTAGATTCACGAAGCGAACTTTTGCGTAAAAACAGCGTTGCTACGAGAAAATCCTAAGAGTGTTCAGGATCACTCTTAGGAACATTGTGGAAACTTAGAACCGGCCACCGCGGTGGTATACTTTGGTGCCCTGGCTGGTTTTGAGTTAATTCTCGCCGATGAAGGGCTGCTTGATGAGGGCTGGTGCGTTTTTATTTATTTCGGCGCTTTGAGTTTCATGTGTTGTTTTCAATGTACGCAGTGGATGGTATTGACAACCTCCTTCGTCCAATGGTTGCAAAGTCGCAGTAATTGAAGAATCCTGTTGGGCGCCAGTGGCTTAAAATTATGCATGTAAAGATTTCTGGTTTGATGAAAACCGATTTGCTACGTGAATGGTCGGTGATTTGAACGTGGAACGCCGCAAGATCAACCTTATTTGTTATGTTGTTGTGTAGCGCCCCATCTCATCCAACTAAAAGTACGACTTGAGATCCTTGCCTCATTGGTGGAAATTACATCCAAAGAGGTTAACGGGAGCACATTTCCTGCACGCTATCGGAAATAAACATGAAAGGAACTTTTCAGTCAGTGGTTCATAAAGGTTGTGCTCCAGGGTACTTCGATTGGCCCTTACTGCCCAATGAATGCAATCTCTGAAATACAGCTGTCGATACACTTTGTGACAATCTGGAACGGCGCGTACTTTGTAAACCGATGTGTACTAGGGGTGTGCGTGAATACGCATGGAAGTACAAACGTATCAAGCATTTTCACCTTCACTGTCTAGAAACCAATATGTATCTTAATAATATGGAAAGCAGTTGGGACAAACTGACCCTACTAACTTTAAATGACACCGGAAAATGCAAACCCTCACGATTCTGGAGCAAACCTTGGCTGAATTCGTCCCTGCGACAATTATCAGTCATTTAACTTGGCGCACGAACATCATTCAAGGATAGAGCGAGCCACTGACATGTATTTTGTGAGACGCAGTGTCTTGACCTGGGAATAATTTTGTTGCGAAGCCGAATCTTCCGTCACATGTTCTGATCGAAGCAGACGACATACGAGAGCAGACGATGGCTTGGCCGACAGGCACGGCTTGTGATTGTTTTGGTTGTGAAGTCAACGTCAGTTCACTCCGTGACGTTGCCAAAACTTTTCTTTCATCTGGCACGCCTGTCGTGTTCGTCATATCACCCCCGTCGCACATAAGAGCAAATTTTCTCACGCCGTGAAAAATGCGCAGGTACTTTCTAAGAACTCTCTTACGTGCTGCGCAGTTGTCAAAAACAACATGGCGTCGTAAACAGCATGTCGGTCAGTGCGAAGTTTAGCAAACGCTTCTCGCAGGAGTTACTTGAGCGTTCGACCGGATGCGTTGTGATCACAGCAGTTCTTTCGGTGCCTGTTTGGCAGTGTGGAAAGCTGCGGCAGTGCAATGGTGTACAGTGAAGCACAGCGAAGCCTGTGCGTCGGGGTGTTTATCAAGCGGGAATCGGCGCAAGTGTATCGACGGCAACTAGCAGTCCAGAAGTCTGCGTTGTGTGTTTGTGTGCTGGTAACATTCGTTCACTTCACGTTCCAGTCTCTCAGCTGGGTGCTGTGCGACTTTCTGGATTGACAGCCTTTTTGCACGTTACTTGTGTGACCCCAAGTGCGTACGGAAACGTTTGAACTACGCGCTGTGTTCGGTTCTTGCTTCGCCACTGGTTAGCCCGTACGCTTTTATTTTCTTGTGAGCAATCTAGTGTTCTTGAGTGAACCAATGTTCATTGTGAACAGTGGTGCTGTGTTGACGTTTCCAAGACTTCTAAAGAAGATGTGTTCATGTAACTGAAGATTGGAAGACAGCGTTGATAACGGCTTTGCCCTGCGAAGTTGCAGTGGTGGAGCTTGGCGCTTTTGTTTGTCAACTCGTCACTTCTCCTTTTTTGTGATAACCATAGTCCTAGCGCTGTGATGTGATGAACCGAAGCTGCGAGATGCTACATTCTGTTGTGGATTGTGTCACTTTGGTAGCACACCTAACCTGTTCGTCGGTAAGAACTTGAGAGTTCTATGTGGCAGCGAGAGCCCATGAACGTCAAGCTTCCCTCCGGCCCCCAGAAAAAGCAAAGATTTCACCGGTTCCTTACTTTGGATGAAGTTGTAGGCCAGTACCGACGAACTTCATGTTTTCGAGTTTGTCTGGCCGTCGTTTTGCACGGCACTAGAGCCTTGACAACAACCGGTCATGGCCAGTTCTTACGCTATATGAATGAACATGCACGCCTGGCTAGCCCTTCACTGCTGTCATCGGCAGCTTCCAGTCTGCAGATGTCCTTTGCCTGTTGACCCTATGTGATGCAAGGTTCTTGTTGCTGATTTGTTTCTCCTGGTTGAGCCCCAGAGAGTTTTGTTAATAAGGACAAAGCCGTTCGGTTTCCAAGAAACACACAAAAAGTTTAATTGAAAAGTAAAAAGACAAAGATTCCTCACAAAACAAAACACTTAATAAACAGTTGACTGGACATGACGAAACACATCTGTAAACACCCAACAAGAACGTTCAAAGTCAGTAACTAAACCTAACGTTCGAAAGGGGCTGAGTGATGGGAGTAGCGCAAGATATCTGTTCGGTCTCACCCACACGCTGAATTCCGCCGACGATGAGCAAACCGGAACGCGGTGATTCCGGCTTCAGGACGCGGGCAGGACGGGGATGAAGGAACGCTGGCTGCTGACGACACGTCGAGAAACCAGGCCGGAACGTGGTGGCTCTGGCTTTAGGAGTGTGGACCCGTCTGTGACGAGAGAACGCAGGCTGGTGGTGACGCGTCAGAGAACCAGGGTCGACCTAGTCAAGCAGCTGGGCGCACAGCTCGGGCCCGGAGCCCGACGGCTGTAGCTCGCCTGCCGGAACCAAAGTCCGCAGGCCCTGGAAAGGAGTTCAGGACCGGATGGCCACGGTCCTTTGGAGCGGGAACACGACGGCAGGAGGCCCCGGCCGGTTGAAGACCTGCAGGCTCGGGTCCTACGCCCGACGGCCCATCTTCAGCGCCCGGTCTGGTGACGACCTTCCGCTTGCCCCGTCTTCTTCGAACTCCCCTTGCTCTGGTCCCCCCAGGCTCCTGCTTCAGCTCTGGCCCACTTGTCTCGTTCTCATTGGAGATACTGCTGTCTCGTGGTGTCAAGCCATTGGGCCTTGAAATCTCCGTGTTCGCTGCCCATTGGATGTTTTACCTTTTGTTTACTTCACGTCCTGCCACGCATCCTCGTGCTCGACGCTCTTTAACGTCGCCATTCTTGTTTAAGCAGCCCCGCACGTGCACTCTGGTATTTCTCCTTTTGTTTTTTTTTTTTTTTTTTCCGTGACGCGCACTTTTCGAAGGCGCGCACTTTGAACGCGCACCACACATCACATACGCCCCCCTTTCATTCAAGTTTTTTTTTTTTTTAGAAAAAAAAAAACTGCCGATGAGTGCGCGTTCTGCACTACGTCACAATTACACCACATATTTGCACCACGCAGTTCAACACATCACACCGATGGCACCACACTGCTTCTTCGTTGACATGTCTCACGTCGAAACACCGAGTCCACAGAACGTAACATTCAACCAACAACAATAAGAAAAGTTTTTTTTTTTTTTCGAGAAGAAAAAAAAAACTGCCGTTGAGTGCACGTTTCGCACTGCACCACAATTTACCCACATATGTCCGCCACACAGTTCACTGCATTGCCCAAAGGTCCACATTCACTAACCTCAAAATACGCAAGAAGTGAGAAAAAGTATGGACACATCTAGCGGATTGTGAAAATCCCCAAATTAGTAGTACACCACCCCTTTTTTTTTTTTTTATCATATATACCCTATCATCTCAAAAACTATACATCATGTTAATGTTACATTGCATGTAACTTCTTCAAATATTTACAAGCAACACCCTTCCATGGTCCGCAAGCAAGATCCAAAAGAAACCAGCGGGAAATCGAATTTGACGCTTAAGTTATAGCGTCCCGTACAAGACGTTTAACTGCTCTAACCATTTGACAAGAGTAAGGAATCGGAAGCCAGTGGAAGAATTCTCGACCGTAAGCTCGTATGAACCTAAAGCTGTGTATCACCAGGTTCCCAACCTCGAAATCACAAGCATACACGCTGGAATGTCTGTATGCCAGTCGGAGGCGTTGCCTCCAGGCGCACCAGTACAACCACGCCTGAATCATTTCATCCTTCCCACGAATGCCTTGCTTGAGCTCGTAAGCCGCTAATCGTTGAGACATCTTAACAGAAGCGACCTCTTCAACCGAAGATGCCAAAGAGCACCAGTCGGCGTCCTTCCTCGTACAATAACCTGCTGGACCATTACTGCCTTCTGGTTCACTTTCCATCCCTTCAGCTTTCTGTATTGCTTGTTCATCAATACTTTCAACCCTTCTGCCTGGGTCATCGTGATTACCCTCATTGTCACATATAGCTGACCTACATTGCAACTCTACTCTCTGTTCTTCAACAAGTGCTTTTGCATTTTGCTCCAATATTCTTCTAAAAGCATCATCTACAATTTCCCGAGAACACAAGCCATCTCTCTGTATGGGCAAGTTATAATCATGGTGAAAAACCATGTCCGTAGCGTCTGTTGCTATCTCCAGTGGCCCAAAACAATAGGTAGCTGCTACATCAGAGCTTTCATTATGGCATTCGCCGGCATTACCTAGGAGACCTTTTATTGCTCCTTCAGCGGAGCTATTCAGAGGCAATCCTACCTCTGAATAAAGTGCGCTTGACCTCTCACAGGTTTCAAAATACCCTTTACTCTGAATGGAACGTTCTTGTTCCATGCTCACGAAGCATTCCTGCGCTTCAATAAGCTTATCGAGTCTCCTAGTCTTTTGACTGTTTACCTCCCTGTCATACTCTTTCAGAGTTTCTTTCTCTAGCGAAAGGTCATGACGAGGTACAGGGTCAGTCTCACGTAAATTCAAATCGCTCCCGATGTAACTGCTTTCAGAGCACACCTCATCCACTGGTTGACTACTCTGGCTCTCAGACCACGTATATTCAGCGTTTTCCCTCTCAAGCCACTGCTGCAAATCCTCATATTCTAGTTCCAACAGTCTCTTCTTTTCGCGCATCTCTATCTCGAGCAGCCTTTTCTTTTCACGCATTTCTAGCTCAAGCTGCTCCTTCTTAGCGCGTGTCTCTCGCTCGAGCTTCTCTCTCCTAGCCCGTGTTTCTCGCTCGAACTCCTCTCTCTTAGCGTGTGTTTGCAATGCAATCTGCTGCTTTTTAGCGTCACATATCGCAGCCCGTTGCTCACGCTCCCTCTTCATCCGCTCCTCGTACCATACTCTAAACTCCGCTCCCGTCAGTCCCATTTTATCCGCCAACTCAATTAACTCCCACGTGTTCGTCATCGTGTTAACCACGTCAAAAAAATCTACTGGAAAAACAAACGACTTTGTCCTGTCGCTGCGGACGCCAATTTGTGATGCGGGGTTCTTGTTGCTGATTTGTTTCTCCTGGTTGAGCCCCAGAGAGTTTTGTTAATAAGGACAAAGCCGTTCGGTTCCAAGAAACACACAAAAAGTTTAATTGAAAAGTAAAAAGACAAAGATTCCTCACAAAACAAAACACTTAATAAACAGTTGACTGGACATGACGAAACACATCTGTAAACACCCAACAAGAACGTTCAAAGTCAGTAACTAAACCTAACGTTCGAAAGGGGCTGAGTGATGGGAGTAGCGCAAGATATCTGTTCGGTCTCACCCACACGCTGAATTCCGCCGACGATGAGCAAACCGGAACGCGGTGATTCCGGCTTCAGGACGCGGGCAGGACGGGGATGAAGGAACGCTGGCTGCTGACGACACGTCGAGAAACCAGGCCGGAACGTGGTGGCTCTGGCTTTAGGAGTGTGGACCCGTCTGTGACGAGAGAACGCAGGCTGGTGGTGACGCGTCAGAGAACCAGGGTCGACCTAGTCAAGCAGCTGGGCGCACAGCTCGGGCCCGGAGCCCGACGGCTGTAGCTCGCCTGCCGGAACCAAAGTCCGCAGGCCCTGGAAAGGAGTTCAGGACCGGATGGCCACGGTCCTTTGGAGCGGGAACACGACGGCAGGAGGCCCCGGCCGGTTGAAGACCTGCAGGCTCGGGTCCTACGCCCGACGGCCCATCTTCAGCGCCCGGTCTGGTGACGACCTTCCGCTTGCCCCGTCTTCTTCGAACTCCCCTTGCTCTGGTCCCCCCAGGCTCCTGCTTCAGCTCTGGCCCACTTGTCTCGTTCTCATTGGAGATACTGCTGTCTCGTGGTGTCAAGCCATTGGGCCTTGAAATCTCCGTGTTCGCTGCCCATTGGATGTTTTACCTTTTGTTTACTTCACGTCCTGCCACGCATCCTCGTGCTCGACGCTCTTTAACGTCGCCATTCTTGTTTAAGCAGCCCCGCACGTGCACTCTGGTATTTCTCCTTTTGTTTTTTTTTTTTTTTTCCGTGACGCGCACTTTTCGAAGGCGCGCACTTTGAACGCGCACCACACATCACACCCTAGAGCGCACTTGGTTCCCAATGACACTGACGGCTACTAAATGCTGTCATCGGTGAGTTGACCTTGCAGAACTAAATTTTTTGCCATTCACGTAGTACTATTACGGGTGCAAGTTTTTAGGCCCATCGGATGTAATGCTTCCTATGCTTCTATTTCTTGTGAGCATAAAAAAAATTACTACTACTGTTAAATACATACATATATAATAGAGAGGCGGGCAAATACATAAGAAGTTTTTTTGATTTGATATAAGTGAGCTCTTGTTTGATTATTAGGATGAGCCTGTCAATTTACCACGTTTGATACTTGGAAATATAATGGAGAGAGACCTAGGGAACAAGCCTCAAACAACATAGGACCAGTAACTGCATTTTTTACTTGATATAACTTTTGCTCTCTCAGTGCTGTGGCATTTTGTGTTTCAGCTGAACGGGTTCACCACGACTGCATAGTGATACATTTTTTCTACAAATTGTACCAGGCCTAAGTATGCATTGTTGATCTTTAAATGTTACGTTCAGTGTGTCTCAAAGCCATAACTTCTCATCTTCCTGTATACGGCTAGCCTACTTCAGCAGCAGTGTGATGCAGCCAGCACGCATGCAAGCCAAGTCAGGGAGCACTCCTTTGGTGTACTGTGCAGGACACAGCATATCCACCGGCAAATCACTCATATCAACAATAATGGTAAGTGTTGGTGGCACCTGTTGGAGCCTGTTGTGTTTGTCGCATATGGTTATTTCCCCTGATGAAGCGCATTTTTGAAAGGTTTTCTTCGTTTGGAATGACTGATGTCAGCAACAAGCACACTCAAAATCCACTAGTGCTTTGTGTCTTCTAGACTGCCCATTTGCTCCTATATGCGGTATGCTGAGCTGGCTATGTTATAGAGCCTTAACGTTATGAATATTAGCTGTTGTGTTGTAATGCAGTCTTACTTGTGTTTCTTAGTGAACTTATTTGTGGTCTGCTACTCGCATATTGTGCAAAGACGAAATCGAAGAAACTTTATTGGCCTGTTATGCCTGGCAAAAGTTTCATGCCTTTATCTATTACATTGTAGTTTTGCACTTGTATCATAACAAAACATATTTTCAGTCTTCACTGTTTGTGTGTGGGTTGAGGCTTGTCATCAACTTTCTTAAAATAGGACATCTGTATATATTAGCACATATTTATCAACTGAACACTTTTGCTTGTAGCATGATTGAAACAATGATCTGTATTTTTTCAAGTTACAGCAGCAGCAAGGAATCCCGTGCTCCATGATAATGTACAGTGTATCAAGAACAGAGCGCCGAAGAACAACAAGTGTAAAAAAACTGCCAGTGACTGTTCTCCTGCTCAAAGTTTCCGTTTCTGTTGCTACTGTGTAAGTGTAACTTTTTAATGTATACTTTGCTCAGATAGGTTTGTTCATAAAGTAATTGTGTACTATGCAAGTGACTTATCTATGCAGCTTTACTCAGACAAGAAATAAAAGTATTTATTTTAATTTATATGTAGCTATGGCATGTATTTACTTATCTTTTTCTAGGTGCCTGTACATTTGTTTAGCCCTGCAACGGTACTGGTACACTCGCATATTGAAGTTGGCTTCTTAAAATAGTTTGTTAGTGGTAGTAACAATGTGTTTATAACCATTGTTACTATTCTCAGATGATCTGTGAAAACTTTATGGAACTGTATTTACATTTTTTGAGTTCTGGGAAGGTAAATGATATTATGTTTTTTTATTGCGGTTCCTGTTTCATGCGAATGACACATAATTACTTTGAGTGGCATAGTATTAGTTGTGATTTTACACATATGTACTGAGCAACATCGCAGTTGAGGCCAGCAGCAAGACATACATGCGGTGCACTGAAGCAGCACCTCACATGATTAGTGTACAGTCTGCTCGCCAATGAACTGAATTTTTCAAGCATACTAACAGACAGCTTTATGGGAGCTGTGTTGATGTGCAAGTCTTTTTGAGAAGCGTTTTTGGGAAACGAAGAGGGGTCTATAGATGTCAATATAAACACTGTTTGCACCAAGGAGCTTAGTAGCTTAGAATAGTATTATTCACGTATAGTCTAGAATTTAATTGTGCTGTGCCAACTTTCAGCCCAAGTGTCCTAACATACTTTGTTAGTGTGTTGTGAATCAGTGAAACTATGTAAATAAACAGAGTAATATTGCAGACATGTACGAAGTATTGATGCACAGCCCTTTTCTTAAGCATGACATTGTCAATGGCTTTATACTTGTGTTTCGTACAAAAACTGCTTCTCACTGAGCAGCAGCAGAAACTATGCATCAAGCTTTTCCAAGATGGTTCGAGAAACACGTGTTCAGACATAACAGTGCTGGTAGATATCTCTCGTAAGTTACTTTCTGTATTTTCAGAATGAAAGTATTAGAATAGTTGTTTTATAGCCATTCGTCCTAATATATACACCTCAGTGTGTGTATGTATGTATGTATGTATGTATGTATGTATGTATGTATGTATGTATGTATGTATGTATGTATGTATGTATGTATGTATGTATGTATGTATGTATGTATGTATGTATGTATGTATGTATGTATGTATGTATGTATGTATGTATGTATGTATCTTTTAAATCAGAATTCGTTTATCATTGATGAGTAAGTTTGGTAATGAATTAGCTGAATTTGTTTCTAGATCTTTTTCTTCTGAGCCATTAAACATTTAAATTTGTTTTTATTGAATAAAAATAAATGTAACCTCACACAAAATATGTGCATTCGAAGTTGTTTCATTTGCTGACGTACAGACATGAACAAGAAACGGGGTAAAACGGAACCAACCAGCGAGGATTAGTTTGGAGCATAGCTACTCTATATGGCATATCTTGTAAACCCTGCGTTGGTCGATTATGTCGATTTCAACATAATTATTTCTATTGGAATAAGCAAGCTATCCCCCATTGTTGTATATGTGTGTGATATTTATGCATATTGTAAGGCCGCTTGGCAGTTATTATTAAGGTCACAAACCTAGTCAAGCTTAATACACGAATTTTGTCCATGCACCTTTCATCTGTACTGGAACTGTTGTTAATGAAAACTAAACTTCGGTTTAAAAATTATTGTAGTAGGCGAAATCAGAGTATCTCTCTATGACATAAATCAGATTACCATTCTTCTGTACCGCTCTGAACAACAGGAGACCCTCTCAGTAGAACTATTCTCAGTAGAACCTCTCTGTAGAACCTTTACGGTTACTTAAATCACTATAATATAGCTTGTTCTACTCCAAACATTTATATGAAATAATAGTATGAGAACAACAGCTAGGCCAATTTCGAAACGTATGCATTTTATATATGGCAAAAATGCAAGGTCTGAATGTTTGATCATTTTGACTATATAGGATAAATATACAATGGCATATGGTGTTTTGATTGATATGTGAGCTATATTGTTCTAAAACCACCACTTGATTATGAGAAACGCTTTAGTAGAGGGCTCCAGAAATTTCGAACATTTCGGTTTGTTTACTGTGCACCCCTATCGCAACACATGAGTCTACAGCAGCTTCGCTTCCATCGAAAATGGAGCCGCTGCCGGGCATGCAGTATCTTCTAACAATGTAATGTGTAGAATACGTGTGAAATATGTAACAAATATGTATAGGTGTGTGTTACTGATGCGTAAATGCATATGTCACTGATGCAGGCTGTTTCGGTTATTAGGAGGTGAAGCTTCGTTAGGCTTTTAGATTTCAGTATTTTCCTCTCGCAGAGAAATTCTGTATTTTATTTCTGCAAATAAACAATGTTGGCGTTGAATGTCCACGTGAAGGTGAGACGAAAGGGATGAGTTGTAAAGCCTACTACGCCACGTTAATCGGAATTCTAAGATAGTGCTTTTGCAGATATGGCACTATTATGCACGGTTAACCATTCATGAAGGGCGACCACCATATAGATAATATTATATCATGTGTTTTAAGAACCAATATAATGATATATTTTTGAGAGATGCTGTGGTAGAGGGCTCTAAAAAGTGGACAATAGGTCGGTGAACGTATGTGAGCTTATCAGACTGATTTAAGACACAAATTTACCTCTAAGAACTCACTCGCACTCAGACTCAACCACAATTTACACAACCAGACTCCCTCAAACTAACAGTTGCACTAGGATATTATTGAGCTTGACTGGGGCGACTCATGAGTCTGCTAGTGCAAAATCCGCTTCAATCTTCGTGTCAGTGTTTTTAACACCAATGTCTCACACAATCGAAGCTTACAGGTACACCTTTGTATATGTGTCTTCATATACACTTTATCGAAAGTTTCAATTCAGTAACGCATTAATTAGAAAACACACGCTAGCCCCGCACGAAATACCTTCATCAAGAGCTCCACATGAATTAACGGTAGAAGATTTTGCCGCACCCCGCACTCGCCTAACTCACACCTCGAACTAACAAATATGAGGTTGTTCATTGCCGAGATATCTGCCAAAATACTCAGATAAAAACGTGATCCGATGTACAACGAGCCCGTGCTCTTCGCACCATGGCATACAGAACAAAAATAAGAAGTTGCTTTGCATGTTCTCCCTGAAACCAAAGTCCCCTCCGAAAAGAGTTTATACTCACGACACTGACTGATTGTAATGTTGAAGATGAGTACTTAGGACTCTCGGTCCGCAAATAAAGTTGTAGCTCACTCAGATTTACTTACAAAAATAAATCGTTTTACAGCTCACTCGAACTCCCTAAGAAATATTTAATTCAAGCAGACTCACTCGAACTTGCACTCGCAAAAATACCCCACCGCCGTACTAACTCAGACTCTGCCTCACGGCCAAAGCTCGACCCGAGCAGAGTCTGGGTGATTGATTACATCAATTAGTTTGCCGACAAATTCTTAGAATGATCTGGTGTTTTTCACTTGCACTCACGTATACCACTTCGCCTTCACCGAGGTAAGACCACGACACTCGGAATCAAACCACTGACCTTCGGGCCAGCCACCGATCAATTGTGACAGGCGAACTCTACATACACCCACCCTTTTATCAAGTCTGTGGAACCGTTACTGATTGATCGACCTCCAAGGCACAGCCCCGCCAGTGAAGTCAAACTTTAGCACACGCAGCCCACCTCCATGTTCCTGGCAAGAAGATACGAACGAGGGAATTTTTTTCATTTTGAATGATGGAGAATTGGAAGGTGAAAATTTAGCTAGGCCGCATATGCATTCGGGAAGATGAGTTCAAGGCAAAAGTAATCCTCTTGTTTTTTATGGTGCATTCCATTGGCGAGGTTGGAGCAAGTGTGTTCCTTACTAGAGTGAGGGTGAAAGTCAGGCGCCCAAATGAGAAAGGCGAGGTGGATTCAGAGCAGAGGTGACTCCGTTGAGCAGGAGAAGTTGCTCCCCCGAAATCAGCAGAGTGAACTGGAACTGAGCGTGGCCTACTACTGTTAACACGTTCACCCGCTTCGGAGTGCTGACGCTGTCGCTTGTTTTGGCAGCAATGATGGACGATTTATGACAGACTCGGCAAATCTTGTGCACTCACTTATTTAGCTCGATAGCGACAGTTCCCAGTTGAAAATGTTCAGTTCCTGCACGAGCTGTTCGTCGTATCATGTCACCGACACAACTACTACGTACTAGAGGCGATTCCACAGAAGTGAATAGTGCAATTGGCGGAATGCAATAACTGCACGCAAAATAGTTTTGGCAACTCAGAGACTTCCGTTTGCTCCTTGCTTCCATGCTTGCCCCAGCGGCGTGTATTGTGCTTTAATCACGGATTCGGAGGCGTTGCTCTACGCCAGGGTTGAACGCTCGCTCACATAGTCTGTCGGCTGCTCTGACACAGTCATTGGAATTCAACATCCTCCTCTTCGAAAACTATCTCCACATCCCTTCACTTAGCGCAGCCTCCGTGGTCAACCCAACCTTGACCAAACACTCTTCTCTTGCGGCAAAGTCATCATGTGGTACCGCAGAAACATCATCATGGCGTCAAAAGGAAACGTCACCGCGGGAGGACTCCTGTAGTGCTTGGGTTAGCGATGATAAATTTCCGCGTTTGAGGAGGACCTAAACATGCGCAAAATAATGAACTATTTACGGTATGATGTTTGAATGCATGATTGCTTGATGCATGAAAGTTCCGTATGACTACTCAATGACACATCTACCTATAAATGCCGTTTATCTGTTCATGCCCCTGCTGCCTTGTTGCTAAAATGTCTGCAAAACTGCAAGCACTGTGGTGATAGGGCTAGTCAGGGTTAGGACAACATAGTATGACATTTGTTTTGCAATTAGTTGTGCCTGCCGAAATAAAACTCATAAATTGAAAATGTGCACGGGTGACTATTGCCTATCATTTTACGAATACCTTAGGGTATGTTTCAGTCACACATTTACTCTTTAGTACTAATTACGATTTTCTTACATAGGTGTTCTTAAATATCACGAATAAATACGATATGAGTATGAAAGCTCTAATGGAAGACTGTAGACTAATTGGGGGTTTTAAAGCTGCATATTAATCAATAGGGCAAGGGTTACGTCGATCCTGAAAAGGTCGAACTGGCATTTTGTCATCTTCCAGTGCACACATTATCACCAGAACTCCCAAAATGGCCAAACTAATTTTTAAGACAGTTGTTCTGTACGCTGATTTACCTGTTCCAGAGTCTGTCACGGATGCCGTTGTGCCCACCCTTGTTGGCGCTATTGTGGTCACCGTTGTTGCAACGGAAGTTGTGGTAGCTTCTGTGCTGGACAACGTAGTTGGCATGCTCTGGAGTGTTTGTGTGGCTGGTTGTGTTTTTGTTGCAACCGTAGGGTAGGTGCTATTGCCTTGTCTATTCTGAGGTCCGATGGCGGGTACCACGAGTGGAGGATCAGTGGCGAAGACATCATTCTGCAGTTTTGAAGAGGTCGCAATCTTGTCGAAGTCGATTGTTGCTGGGGTGTCGCTGCCGTAGATACCTCATAACACAAGTTTCAGTAAGCAGTCTGTTTTGACAACCAGTTTTTCCGCACCAGCCCTGTTCAGCTAAAATACCGCGAACGTAACAAAGGAAGTATCAATTATCATTAAGCACCCGAACATCTTAGCAACAATCATGTAAAATTGCGCTATTCAATCATTCATTTCTAATTTCAAGTTGTTAATAGTACATGAAACTACAAAACACTGGATATACCTATAACCACTGGCTACTAATGCGGTCTAATGAAATATATTTGAAAAACAGGTTGTTCAAGCAAAGCAGATCCTGAAAATACCCTTCAATCGTGACAAGAAAAAAATACAGTAAAACAAAGAAGAATCATTTTTGGTTATACGCAATAGCAATACCGCGCAACACGGTGTGGATATGAATGTAACGTAAAGTTTCTACATTTCACATAAAAAATAAATACATAGAGTTGCGTCAAAATTATGAAGTACCATACAAAATCACTATGTCATGAAGTAGAGATGGAAGCAAAAGTGTGACCAGTGTAACTGTTGATTTTTTTAATAAAGTACTTTTTCAGCGCACAGGCAAGTGACTTGCTTTCTTTTAATTGGAAAGGTATATCATTCCGAATCTCGACCCCCACGTATTGTAAGAATTGTTGTTCATACAGTTAGTTAGCAGGTGGAAGATTAAAATTGTGTCAGGTGGAACGTCTGGTGAAATGGGAGGAAGATGAGAATATCAGTATATGAAAGGGCACGTTCTTAATAATGAAGGTATGGACGGTAAGTGCAGTCTTTTGCTCCCGTGAGTGATCGAATGATATTTGCATTTTATGAAACAATGGGGTGCTGTGATCATCATAAGATTTTTTACCATTCGAAGTGCTCACTTTCGTAGAGTGCACTTGCGTTCCAGATATGGTTTAAAAGTCCATTCCCGTGAATCTATTCAATATGATCAGTGGCAATGAAAAAAAATAAAAAAAGCATTCGAAAAGTAATAATTTCGAATTTTTTCCTAGCGCTCAATAGTATAGTGCAACAAGGTCCTTGTTTAGCGCATATAGAAGTAATATGATTATGCCAGTTTATATGACTGTTGAAAATTACTCCCAAATATTTAAATTGTTTCGTTTGCTCAAGTACGCATACAACTACTTTAATGCGCATAGGCTCATTACTTAGATTGTTTTAACAAAATTGAAAGAGAGTATATTTAGTTTTCAGCATTAAAACTATTGTCAAATATTTTTTAGCTCAGCAAA
>NW_027465449.1:0-27028 GCF_043290135.1 Rhipicephalus microplus | reverse complement strand
ATTTACTTAGAAACACTGCTGACACTCTTCTGAGGGTCATTATGGGGAGGTATGAACTGTGCACCAATAATGTAGGCACATAATTATGCAACCCACTACAATAACAGAAAAGCACACTGGTACAAATTTATAAAATCTCTCTTACAACCAAACGACAAGACACGTTTGAATTGCTATAACAATGTATAACGTACTGACTAATCGTTGTAGTAAATAGCATAAATGTGCATTAGGCAAGTGCATGAATATATTAGCAGATTCAAATTGACTATATCTTTGTAAACTCTTCCATGCCTAATTATTTCAGGGGAAAAAATACCACCATATCATTGTTTTCGCACAGTAAAACTGCAGGTAGTTTTATTAATATTATTTATTTGATCTGCATACACAGATACACAAAGACACAGAGGAAAGAGGGAGAGAGCATTCTGGCAACTGCTTCCTGGAGGGGCACAACGCCTGCTTAATCTTTCGGGAGGAGGGAAAAACAGAGGAAACAATGATCAGAGGGAAGAAATATGAAAGATGAAAAATGAAAAAAATGACGAAGACTTCGACGAGTATGAGTAAAAAAAAAAGTGGTTTCCCAGGTGGCGGAAAGTAGCCGTTTCTGTTAAATACGAAATTCGCCTTTTAATAATACAGGTATAATAGATTGTTCGAAGCCATACCAGCTTGCTGATGCGCCTTCATTAAAAAACATATGACGCTTCTTGATTAAAAAACATATCAACGCGTAAAAACAGCGTACTCTGACCTCTGTTGTACACAACACCACTCACAAAATGCAATCCGAGAAGTACACTAATTTGTTGCGTGCGGCTGCAACACCATCTTGTAAACCCAGGTCTGCTGCAAGAAATTTTATGACTAAACTCAGTCATCGATTATAGATGTGCGGATATGCCCTACGTAAGGTGCTGAGGATGATTTATTTTCACGTATTCAGTAGAACAAACGACCCAGATCAGCAGAGAAGTACGCAGTCGTCTACGACATCTGCGAGCTAATACAGCTGTTTGGGAGCTCTGCAACGATGAAAACTTGAAAAGGCTTCCCTTTTTGGAGCATCCAAGGCGAAGCTTAGGCGCGGGGTTCAGCTTGAAAGGCTTGTTGTCCAGAAAGTGACCCGAACATACCTGCGTGTCATCAGTGCTGTGAAACGAAACGGCTGGCGTTGCGCTTGACTACACGTAGTAAGTGTGCTTAATCGAGCATATTTACTAGGCTCGTAGTCTTTTCTGTTCACTGCATTTATCCATCGGCTACGAGGCTCGGCACTTTTTGTTGCGGATAAAAAGCAGTGAAAGGTGAAAACACCGCACCAGCACGACTCCCGCGATGTGCTGTGCACTTCACATACAGTGCTAAGCAATCTTTTCCTCTTTCGCTGGTTATTGACGCATCAGAAGACTGCGCAGTGGTAGCCAGATGACTTCTTGTAAGCGGGTGCAGCGTGAACAGGCGTATCTTCCCAATTCGAAGCCCCCGAGCTACTGCTCGCCATGCTGGCGAAGCACGCCGTGGCAGTTGTAAACAAATATGGCGTCTCTGGGAGCGAGGGCATACTCCCGAAGGCGGCTGGGGTCGAGATAGGCATGCTCGTGAAAGGAAATATGCTGCGGCGTTAGTCATGCTGGAAATCTCCTAAGCATAGGGTTGTGGAGCGGAATAATTAAAAGTACGTGTTGTACTTTTAATTATTCCGCACCACAACCCTAACTTCACGAAATATATTCAGCCATGAATTGCGGAATTCTCACGACATAGAACATACTATTGCCTCCAAAGCGGCATCTCATCTGCTACGCATGCGCGAGCAAGAAGAGTCCCGCGAGACACAGTGTTTTGCCCGGTGATATTTATTATCTTTATGAGCTCTATTCCACGGTATATGGACGTACAGACATGTGTATGCTGATGACAAAATTTTTTTTAATGCGAAGCATTTCTCAGTGAACTTCGGCGACACTGGGAGTATCTATCTATCTATCTATCTATCTATCTATCTATCTATCTATCTATCTATCTATCTATCTATCTATCTATCTATCTATCTATCTATCTATCTATCTATCTATCTATCTATCTATCTATCTATCTATCTATCTATCTATCTATCTATCTATCTATCTATCTATCTATCTATCTATCTATCTATCTATCTATCTATCTATCTATCTATCCATCTATCTATCTATCTATCTATATATCTATCTATCTATCTATCTATCTATCTATCTATCTATCTATCTATCTGTCTATCTGTCTGTCTGTCTGTCTGTCTGTCTGTCTGTCTGTCTGTCTATCTATCTATCTATCTATCTATCTATCTATCTATCTATCTATCTATCTATCTATCTATCTATCTATCTATATATCTGTCTGTCTGTCTGTCTGTCTGTCTGTCTGTCTATCTATCTATCTATCTATCTATCTATCTATCTATCTATCTATCTATCTATCTATCTATCTATCTATCTATCTATCTATCCACCTACGACTTGTAGCTCTCCTGGCCGTTTCGATAAAGGTATTGATACCTAACTTGATATCCCATAGCATCACTGTTTGAGGAACTTATTTTACTAGTCACAACATGAAAATCATGACATCTGTCATGAATGACAGGATTTACATTCCATGGTCCTGCAGCTCTTCAGGTGGTTTCGTTCACAAGCCATGTTGCAAAACTGGTATGACATGACATGACTGCATGGCGAACACAAGCGACAGACCCTAACATAAAAATCATGACATGCGTGTCATGTAACAACATGCCTACATGCCACGCTCATGATGCGCTCGCGGCCGTTTTGCTAGCTTCGCTTATACCAAGTTTGGTATTACGGGACGTGAATGGATGACGACGGTATGATACTGGTGCAAACATGATAAACATGAAAGGCGTGTCATGTAAGATGACTACATGCTACGCTCATGATGCGCTCGCGGCTGTTTCGCTAGCTTCACATGTGCCAAATTCGGTATTACGCGACGCGAATGGACGACTTGGGTAAACGACACATTCAAACATGATAATCACGTTGTGCGTGTCATCTAACAACATGACTACATGCCACGCTCATGATGCACTCGTGGCCATTTGGCTAGCTTCACATATGGCAAATTTGGTTTTACGTGATGTCAATGGATGACAAAAGTATGTGACTGGTGCAAAGGTGATAATCATGTGGTGCGTGTCATGTGAGAACATGACAACTAGCCACAGTCAAGGCACAAGCACATTTCGACGTGATGCGGTGCGCGTGCTCAGCGGCGTTGCCACGCCAGGCACCGGTCGTGCCATATACACGCAGGCGCGCGCCGCGCTGCGTTGCTTTGACGCATGTGCGTCTCAGCACGACCGGCGTCCCTCGGTCACGAAAAGAGGGATACAGTGTTGCCTGGGTAACGCATCAGCGCGAAATGCAGCCTGTCGCATTTCGTGCCAGTGCCGTCGGGCTGCGCCGACGGACGCTAGTTGCGCCTGCCGTCAGACTATAGAATGCTCGCGTTTTCGAACGTAGCGTCGCGGTGTCCAGGGTGCGCGCGCGTCAATGCTACGTCGAAGTATATTAGGCCCTTCATGATGCGCTTGCGGTCATTTTGCTAGCTCATCATACACCAAATTTGATGTTACGTGACGTCAATGGATGACAAAATATATGAATGGTGCAAACATGATAATCCTGACACGCGTGTCTTGTAACAACATGACAACATACCACGCTCATAGCGTACGCGCTCGCGGCCGTTTTGATAGCTCCTCATATACTAAATTTGCTATTACCTCACATGAATAGATTACGAAGGTAAACGACACACCCAAACATGATAATCATGACACGGAAGTCAAGTACGACTTCATATACCTCCACACAGTAACGTTATGCTGATTTTAAAGTGAGATATCATCATTTCTCATTCGTGCTTCGCATATCATCGATTGCCACTGTACGTGGAGTCTGCGATTTTTTTCGGAGAATAATTCACCAATACTCGTTCATGTCGATTATTTTATCCGAAACAACTATCTTATTTATGATTAATATGCACGGGTTTCCTCCTAGATTCAATAGAGTGCGTACCTGCCACTCTTCTGGTCTGGCCTTTGAGGCGGCTACCTATTACTATATGACTACTACTACTACTACTACCACTACTACAACAACAACTACTACTACTACTACTACTACATACACCTATGACCTACGGCTTAAGGAGCTTCGCCCACTAAAAGTGGTTAATGATTTCGAATACTTGGTATTCTACTATGGAAAAGCACAAAGACATCCCATGAGACTCACATTTGTTGAGGCCCTGATGCCAGAAGAGTTTAGAACAAGTGGTTAATGATTTGGAGTACGAGGCGCTGTACTATGGATGATGTGGGTTTAGAAAAAGCGGTTAACGATTTTGAGTACTTGGTATTGTACTATGGGAGAGCTTAGTGCCGTCCCGCAGGCTGTTATCTCCGCTGCAGCGCTACCATGCTGGAGCCAATGGACGTATCAGCGAAGTGAATCGTCACAAAACAGACCTGGAACAACAGCTCTGGAGAACATTGCAAGTACCTGCGAAATATTTCTTCAACTCCTGATCAACCGGAGTTGCATGCCCACTGTTTCAATCTTATCTGTATTATACAAAACGTTTCTATAGCTAAATTCACATGCGTAGAGTCTCGAAAGAGGCTCTTCATTGTTTACCTAGGTGGAAATCTGGGAAATCCTTTTCTCTATTCGCACCTGTCGTAAAAAAAAGAAGCGATGATAAAGAAATGAAGGTTACTCCACCCGATATTCCTCGTATTCACAAAATTCACAGAGGCCGTACTTTACTTTTGTGTTGGATGCCGTGTGGCAACGCAGCAATTTATTAACCTTACTGTCCTATTAAATGCGGGGCATTTCTTAGTCGCACAATGTCGCTCTTCGGCGTCCGCTTCGGCGCCATTCCACTGATCTCTACTAGGGGGAGCTGGATGGTGCATCGAGCGTGTGCGGTTGAAGCCACCGTAAGACGCTGTTGGTGTCCCGGAAGCCACCACCATGAACAGTCGTCTCCTGCAGGCGAGAGGGCTTCTCTCTTCTTTTTTATGATAGATGCTGGCCTGTAGAGAGCTGCGAACTTTACGAATCCACCTAGAATGTCGTTGCGAAAACATTTTACGCATAAGTACCTCGAAATTGTATTTATTTTTGCGCATTCTGCAAGGAAATAGTGCTATTTGACCACCTATTGTTTCTTTATTGAGGGGCGTTGAATGTGTTTGGTTTTTTGATATGCAGCTTCTCACCATGAATGAACTCGAGGTGGTTAAAGGTGGGAAGTAGATGCGAAGCGCAAACCGTAAGAAAGTAAAAGCCGAATTCTTTTGACTCTCATTTACCATTAGCAACCACTGGCATGTACATTGAGCACGATCTGACAGGAAAAGGTTGCTACGTTATACTCGCTCCTTGGTTTTAGAAAGGTTTAGCGAGCGTTGGGCCGCATAGCCATGAATACAGTGAACTAGTATGTACCATGAACTCGAGGTGGTTAAAGGTGGGAAGTAAACCCGAAGCGCAAGCCGTAAGAGAATGTGCGTGTGCCACCTCTCGTTTAGTCCTTGGAATGTCCGCTGGATGGCGGTGCTTCTGTATAGGGAATATATGAAGAAAAGATGCGAGATGGTGGTACTTGGAGTGTTGAATAGATGGACGAACGGACACACAGGCAGATGCATGGATGGACGCTTGAACGGGTGCAGGGGCGGATGCATGGATTAACGCAGGGACGTACACACGAACAGACGCAAGCACGGACGGGGGAATGGACGCTTGGACGGTCACACAGACGGACGCATGGACGGACCGAAGCAAAAACGAATGGACGGACGAATGCTTCGCCCCACTTTACATCATTCACGCCATGGATACGCTGCCCCATTTTTATCGAGGGTGCATTGAAGGTGTTTGGTTTTTTTGATATGCAGCTTCTCACGCTCCAGGCCTCAAATATACAAGAAGTCGGTCAGTGATATAAACAGGAACAACTGAACGCCGTCTGCAAGAAGCATACATTGCGGGGAACATTTTGCAGAATCATGTTCTGACCCATCGGTTCCAAAAACTCATCTTCGAAACGACGTCATCCCAACGTTGTTTTCTTTCCCGGATCAATCACAAGACAAACTTTTGCGCTCCTATCTGCCAGTGCACTCCTTCTCTTTTTTTTTCAGTTTGAAAGCTCCTTAAGGCGTGGGTCCGCACGTCCTCCAATGTATGTAGTAGTAGTAGTAGTGGGTAGCCACCAGTGGCACCTACCCGAGCGGGTGTGCGCCACAGGGGATGCGCAATTGGAGATGGTGGTAGACTAGATGGACGCGTGGACGGACGCAAGAACGCACGGACAGACGGATAGACGGACTTGCGGATGGACGCATGGACAGACGGACGGATTCATGCATGAACGAAGGGACGGAAGCATGGACGGCTGATGGGCGCTTCGCCCCACTCATCATCATTCCTCCGTTGATATGCTGTTATGTTTTCTCTGTCACCTGACTAACGAGTAATTGTAACGTTGTCCGTAATAGCCCTGTGCCATATTCGAACGGCGGCCGTATGGTGTCTGTGAATTTTCGTCCAGCGTTAGTCGGTGTTCCAAGTGATGTCTAATCGTAGGGAGTGTTGCTTGCACCAGATGTAGATCCAGCACCCCACCGTTTCGGACGGCGTCGCTACGGCGTCTCTCATTTTCGTTAACCAACAAACTTTAAGTAATATTTGAGAACTACCCAGGCCAATACCCCAGCCGCGATGGACGAAGCTGCTCAGTAGACCCGAGTAAAAGGATCCGCTACTTCTAAAACACTGGAGAAAAATTGCACTCGTTAGGCAAATGCCGCCTTTCGGCTACCAGGAAGACGAACGTGACCAAAAAGATGCCCGTCTGTAGGCTTTGTAGAGTAGGCAAAAAGTCACATGTTGGCCCAAAGGCGAAAAAATGAATGCGATAGAAGCAAAATGGAACGTCACGCGCAGAATGGCAAGCAGATCAAAACGTACCTCGCTTTGCTCACGTACGAATGACGCACAAAACGTACCCACAAGTACCGATGACCACGAACAAGTGTCTCAGTTGTCAGTTCGCTGTTTCTGAAAAGCGCGCCCTTTTCGTAAACGGAGACAGTGCAGCGAGTGCAGTAACCTTGGTGCACCCGCTAACTACAACGGAATCGTTCCGGTGAAAGCCCTAAGGCGTACGATTCTCCCCATCGCCACAAAGCGCGCGCACGCGTGGGTAGCTACCCCTCCTCCCCCCACCCACACCCACACCCACACTCGGTGGGGCAAAGTACGCGTGGAAGATCAACGCATGAATGCGCGTCGCCGCGTCTTGACGATCTGGCGAAGCGCGCTCATTGCGCCCTCTCGCTGGTAATGCTGAAAACACATTTGTTTCCCAGAGATGGGCATCGCCAGTGGTAAAGCTCAAAGGAGGTGCTCCTTCGTCGCTGAGTGGCTGACGCCACGCACTGACAAGCAAATGGTCGGATGTTCGATTTGGCGCATCGGAGTCTTTTCCTGGTTTATTTTTTTTCTTTCTTGCGCTTTTATAAATATATTGATACGAATACATATACGGTGAACATCGACGCTGAGTATGGTGGCAAAATCCACCCAAATGTGCTCATACAATTGCAATCACAATAAAAAAGGGAAAAATTACCAGTTCAGTCGATATTTAACGACGTTAATTTGTAGTCAAGATAACGATTATACTATCTGGTCTGAATGAGAGGTGGGACTGTTATTGCGCTGTTTTTGTTTTACGTACTGAATTTCGTAATAAATATGCTATACTGAAAATGTCGCATTAACTAATGTGTTGAATTCTTTACCGATCCTTCTGAATGGGTATGAGCCATATTTCAGGCATCATCATCATGATATTGTCTGGAAAAGTAATAGTATTCTATTGGCAGGCAACTTCAATGCCCATCATGCTACTTGGGCGATAGAAGCTGATGGGTGTGGCAGCCGCCTATGCGATTGGGTGCAAGATAATAATCTGACATGCTTAAATTCAGGTAGTCCCACGTATGTGAGAGGCCGTATTGCTTCAGCTTTGCATTTTGACTTTAATGTTTCCATTTGATCAATGGTTGATTGTGCTAAGAATAGCGACCACTTGCCAGTAACGTTTCAACTATACGTAGGCTTCTAGTGTACTACCGACGTTTATAAATTACTCCAAGTTGAAACAATCATTGCTTTCCTCAATCTCTTCTATAGAAGATACAAGGTCGACGTTGAGAGCTTTGAGCATTTGTTCTGTGTCGAAGAATTCCTGCGAAAAAGCTGAATAATGTTTCGTCTGCTAAGTGGAGCTCTAATGCTTCTTGGTGAACTGATCAATGTTTCAAGGTATTATAGGCACCGTAAGGCAGCCTGGACAAAGGTGCTGTATATAACAAGTGTCTTCAAAATTAGAGACTTTCAGTTCCACGGGGGTACTATTAAACGACAGCTTCGAAAGCAACGTAACAGTACGATGGTCGTAAGTTAGGTTATTCCCCCCCAAAATCAAACAATAAAAACGCGCTATATATATATATATTGCCATAGCTCGAACATCGCAGAAGACGCTGCCACAATTCGCGTTCGTAAAAACTGCCAAGCAAGTAGCAAGAAAGCCGCGCCATGGAACGCCGTCCTACACGCACCACGATGCTACCCCACGGGACCGGCACGAGACTCGAGGGGCAGAGGAAGAGACCTACAAAGTTGGAGTCAGCGAGCAAGAGGCATTCTTGGCTGACCATTTTCAGCTTTGAGTTTACGGGCACAAGTTCGCCCTAAATAAAGAGGTTATATAGTACCAGGTGCTATATTTATTCGTAACAATCTGGTGGAGATGCGGGCTATGATTCCAAGCCCACCACAGGCAAGGGAGAGAAGCCCAGATCCCAGAAGATTGGAGCCAGCAGAATTGACACCTGTGCACCAACGCACAAGTCGCCGACTACGTGGTGAGCAGCCCGAGTTTGGCCCCCTAATTGACCCATCAAGACCTGTCGAGACCTCAATCGCAAGCGTCACTGCGATGGCCACCCAGTCGATGCCATCTCCATCTCACCTCATTGTGGATTCGCCACGTACACCAGAGGTCTTCCACGGTGAGACCAGTGAAGATGCCGAGGACTGGCTTGAAGGCTTCGAGTGCGTTGCACGATTGAATGGTTGTGACGAAGCCCGAAAACTTCGTTACGTTTACATCGCCCTGCAAGATTCGGCACGTACGTGGTTTGAGAACCACAAAGCGTCCTTGCTGTCGTGGGACGACTTCCGACGAGAACTAATCGCAACCTATCCGAACACGGACCGCAAAGAAAAGGCAGAAGCTGCTCTTCAGGCAAGGAACCAACGGAATAACGAGAGCGTGGCCATGTACATAGAAGACATGTCGCGGCTCTTCCCGAGCCGACCAAAACATGGCCGAGGAGAAGAAGTTGCGGCACTTAATGCGCGGAGTAAAAGAAGAGATTTTTGCAGGCCTAGTGCGTAATCCACCGCGAACTGTGGCGGAGTTCCGTTCCGAGGCAACGACCATGGAAAGGACACTACAACAACGTGCGCGACTGTACAACAGAGACTTCAGCGTCTCTTCAGTCAGGGTGGAGTCAACAACCCCCCCCCCCCCCAACGTTGACGTCCTCCAGGAAATGGTGAGGGCTATTGTTAAGGAGAAGCTCCAGAAACTACAACTCCCCCAAAGTCCTCCAGCGATGCCCTCAATCGCGGACGTTGTACGTGAAGAAGTGCGGCAAGCAATTATTCAACCACGGCCTCAAGTGCCACACCACACGCAACCGGAACCTCAGCCACAGCTGTCGTACGCGCAAGCCGTACGGCAAGACATGAGACGCCCGAGCTTTGCACAAGCTCCCGTTATGCCACCGACCTTTCCTCGCAGTACGCCACCGCCGATGCCAGAAGCGAGACCCCGCAAAAGTGATGTATGGCGCACGGCAGACCGGCGGCCCCTCTGCTACCACTGTGGGTAGGCAGGTCATCTTTATCGGACATGCCACTACCGTCGGGTCGGGCTACGTGGCTTTCCAGTGAATGCACCCTGCCCTGGTAACGGTGAGCGCCCTTACGAAATCGAAGAATATTTATCTTCGCGCTATGCATATCCAAACACTCAGCGACATGAATCGCGGTCAATTGCACCAATGCGCAATAGGTCGCCGAGTCCGCACCCATCATCTACTTTCCCGAGGCGTCGTTCACCAAGCCCTCGACGGGAAAACTAGAACCAGCGACCTGCGGAGGCAGGGCCGCTGATTTTCGGAAAACTGGAAACCCTCCATCGCTAACCGGATCAGACGACGACACTGACACAATGACGGACAAGCGCAGCAATGGTGGCGTGACATCCGAGCTACAAGTCAGAATTCACGACGTCGAAACCATAGCGTTAATAGACACAGGTGCAGACTACTCAGTAATAAGTAGCATGCTCGCAAAGAAGCTGAAGAAAGTGCTCACTCATTGGACCGGACCGCAGATACACACCGCCGGAGGGCATTTAGTCAGCCCCATAGGAATGTGCACAGCGAGTGTGTGAATAAGAGGCCATGTGTACGTCTGCAGTTTTATTGTTCTCCCTGAATGTTCCCGTGAGGCAATTCTGGGCATGGACTTCCTGCAAGCGAACAGTGCCATCATCGACTTGCAGAAATCCCAAGTTTCTTTCTCTACAGAGAACGCTGTTGCCGTGTGTCATGCGGAGCAACCAATTGTTTCGTCGCTTCGTATTGTGGATGAAGGTGTGACAGTGCCGCCACGTAGCAGCGTCACAGTTTCTGTGAAAAGCGACGTTTTTCGTGAATATTCCGGACTAGCTGATGGAAATATCGAACTGCTACTCACAGAGGGGATACGCGTGGCGAGAGGTCTAGTGAACCTGCATAACGGATATACTGATGTGCTATTGACTAACTTTACCAACGAGGTAGAGCATGTGGCGAAGGGAGCAGCCATAGCATCACTTCATGACTACGTACAAGTCTCAGATGTTTGCACCGTAAGAAAAGTACCCACAACGCCCTCAACAGTGGACAGTGTCCTCGAGAAAATAGATATTGACCGAGAGCTTTCATCTCTGCAGAAAGACCAGATTGTGGAGTTGATCAAGGAATTCGCAGAGTGTTTTTCCTCTTCATCAAAAGTTGGACGTACACCTGTAGCGAAGCACCGCATTGTAATCGAAGGGCATGTTAGACCAGTATGTCAGCATCCATATCGAGTAGCCCCGAAAGAAAGAAAGGCGATAAAGAAGCAAGTACAGGAGATGCTCGACGACGATGTCATACAGCCCTCCAAAAGCCCATGGGCATCGCCGGTAGTACTGGTGAAGAAGGACAACACCATGCGGTTCTGTGTTGATTACAGAAAACTCAACCTCGTCACGAAGCGAGACGTGTACCCACTCCCACGAGTCGACAATACGTTGGATAAACTGCGCAATGCTCACTTTTTTCATTGTTGGATCTAAAGAGCGGGTACTGGCAAATAGGAGTCGACGAACGAGATCGGGAAAAGACGGCGTTTGTGACACCCGACGGACTCTACGAGTTCAAAGTACTCCCATTTGGTTTGTGTTCTGCTCCCGCTACCTTCCAGAGGATGATGGACACTGTTCTCTCTGGCCTCAAATGGCAGTCATGTCTTGTCTATTTTGATGACGTAGTAATTTTTTCCACTACGTTCGAGCCTCACGTACAGAGATTGAGAACGGTACTGGACGCTATTCGTATGGCTGCACTTACGATCAAACCCGAAAAGTGCCACTTTGTATTCCGGGAGCTTCGGTTCCTCGGGCACATTGTCAGTTCTCACGGTGTCTGCCCAGATCCGAATAAAATCACTGCGGTTGAAAATTTCCCAAGGCCAAGAGACAAAAAAGCTATGCGACGTTTCCTGGGGCTTTGTGCCTACTATAGGCGCTTCGTTGAAAACTTCTACAAGATTGCGGAGCCACTGACACGGCTTACGAAGGAAGGTGTACCATTTATCTGGCACCAAGAGCAAGAAGACGCCTTCTCTGAGTTACGACGGCGTTTGCAGTCACCTCCCATACTCGCTCATTTTGACGAAGATGCCAAAACGGACATTCATACGGACGCCAGCAATGTTGGCCTCGGTGCTATTCTTGTTCAATGGCAGAACGGGGAAGAAAAAGTTATTGATTATGCAAGCCGCACTCTGTCGAAAGCTGAGTATAATTATTTAGCTACAGAAAAGGAATGTCTCGCAGTTATATGGGCCATCAGTAAGTTCCGTCCATATTTGTATGGTAGACCATTCCGAGCCATCAGTGACCATCATTCATTGTGGTGGCTTGCGAACCTCAAGGATCCTTCTGGAAGACTTGCTAGATGGAGCCTGCGTCTACAAGAATATGACATACCGTAGTCTACAAGTCTGGCCACAAGCACAATGACGCGGACTGCTTGTCACGAGCACCAATCCAGACCTCGTCTCCTGAGCATGAACAAGACTCCGCGTTTCTTGGAGCTGTGAATGTGTCGGAGATAGCTCATGATCAGCAAATGGACCCAGAATTACTTCTGCTCATTCAATACTTAGAGGGGCAGCAAGTCGAAGTACCGCGAGTATTCGTCCGTGGACTACGTTCCTACGTCCTCCGCAACAACGTTCTCTACAAGAGAAACTTTCAACACACCGGTGAAACGTTCCTACTGCTGATACCATCATCACTGTGAGCGGAAATTTTAGAAGCGTGTCATGATGACCCATCGGCAAGTCACTTGGGCATTAGTAGGACTTTGGCAAGAATCCGCCAGAAATATTACTGGCCAAAATTGATGGATTCAGTACAGCATTACGTAAGATCATGTCAAGAATGCCAAAAACGCAAAGTACCACCTCTAAAACCAGCAGGTTTTTGAAACCGATAAAGCCACCGAAAATCCCATTTGAGCAGGTCGGAATGAATTTGCTAGGACCATTTCCTATGTCATCGTTTGGGAAACGCTGGATAGTTGTAGCAACCGACTACATGACCCGGTATGCCGAGACGACATCTCGGCATGCCGGGTCATGTAGTCGGTTGCCGAGAACGGCAAATGCCGAGAACGGCAACGTCTCGGTGGCCGAGACGTATGCCGAGAACGGCAAATGAGGTGGCTCAGTTTTTTGTGACCCAGATAGTGCTGTGACATGGCGCACCTAGAGTCCTTATAACTGACAAAGGAACTGCGTTCACTGCCAGGCTAGTACAGTGTGTCATGAAGCTAACACACCCCAACCACAGAAGAACTACCGCATACCATCCGCAAACTAACGGGTTAACTGAAAGGCTGAAGAGGACGCTTGCTGACATGATCGCGATGTATGTGGACGTCGAGCATCGGACTTGGGACACCATATTATTGTATGCTACATTTGCATACAATACCGCAGTACAAGAGACAACCCACTTCACGCCATTTCAACTTGTTTATGGTCGGACAGTAATAACGACATTAGACGCGATGCTGCCTGTCAACAGCACGAATGAAGAGGACACTGACATAAGCGAATATGTAGAAAGGGCAGAAGAGGCGCGACAACTAGCACGGAACCGCATCATTCAACAGCAGGACGTCGACGCGCACCGTTACAATCTAAGACGAAGGGATGTTCAGTACCCCCCTGGAGACCAAGTGTGGGTCTGGACGCCTGTACGTGCACGTGGCCTATCAGAAAAGCTTATGCGGCGCTATTTTGGCCCTTACAGGGTTCTTCGTCAGCTATGCCCATTAAACTACGAAGTGATCCCTGAAGGTCAAGTATGCGCAACACGACGCCGGAATCTCCCGGAAGTGGTACATGTAGTACGGGTGAAACCGTACTACGACAGGAACTCAACAAGTGAACTGACACACGTCATTTAACACAAGGACAAGTCCTATTATTTAGAAACTGTCAGCTGGCTCTACGCATAGGGGCGATGCGTCCTAGGAGGGGGACCAATGCCACAGCTCGAACATCGCAGAAGACGCTGCCACAATTCGCGTTCGTAAAAGCCGCCAAGCAAGTAGCAAGAAAGCCGCGCCATGGAACGCCGTCCTACACGCGCCACGATGCTATGCCACGGGACTGGCACGAGACTCGAGGGGCAGAGGAAGAGACTGACGAAGTTGGAGTCAGCGAGCAAGAGGCATTCTTGGCTGACCATTTTCAGCTTTGAGTTTACGGGCACAAGTTCGCCCTAAATAAAGAGGTTATATAGTACCAGGTGCTATATTTATTCGTAAAAATAATATATATATATATATATATATATATATATATATATATATATATATATATATATATATATATATATATATATATATATATATATATATAATTGCAGGGAATAAATTCTTGGACGCCGGTAAATAGTATGAAAAAAAAGGAGACACACGTCGAAAAACGGAAAGGTTTCTTTACGTTTCGGCCGTGGGACCGGCCTTCGTCAGAATAACCGTTATTCTGACGAAGGCCGGTCCCACGGCCGAAACGTAAAGAAACCTTTCTGTTTTTCGACGTGTGTCTCCTTTTTTTTCATATATATATATATATATATATATATATATATATATATATATATATATATATATATATATATATATATATATATATATATATATATATATATATAAGGGAATCTAGTGTATACTGAAGGGCTCGTTTTTCGTGTTTTACACAATAATAATGAGATCTAACAGACAATAATGCCAAGGAAGGTATAGGGGACGTTATTAGGACAATTGTAATGTAAATGAGAAGAAAGAAAAGTGAGTGAAAAGCTAACTAGGTGGGCAGGATATATATATATATATATATATATATATATATATATATATAAATATATATATATATATATATATATATATATATATATATATATATATATATATATATATATATATATATATATATATATATATATATATATATATATATATATATATATGTGTGTGTGTGTGTGTGTGTGTGTGTGTGTGTGTGTGTGTGTGTGTGTGTGTGTGTGTGTGTGTGTGACGTATCAAGTGATGGTTAGTAGAGGTGGAGAAGGAAGAAGTTAGAGAACGGAATAAACATGGCGTATGAGCCAGGCCACGTCTCCCATTTTTCATAGCGCCACACGAGTCGACAGGATGGAGACCTGCCTGCCCCTTTATCAGTCACTCATCATCGACGCAGTTCCCCAGAAGACACCCTGACCATACATTGACTACCGAATCATCGCCTAGAAGGACAACGACCAACACCATGACAGAACCATCGGCTGACCTCGACATCCCTAAGTACACCAGATCAGTTGACGACGGACCCGTACAGGACTGGTTCAACCTATTCGAGGTCCACGCCGCCGCTGCATCCTGGTCGGAACGGGAGATGATCATCAACTTTACTGACTACATCTCCGGTGAGGCATTCAAATTTTACCTCACCCACGTCTTTGAAAATGACAAATCATGGCAAAAAATCAAAGAAGAGATGATTACCCGTTTTAACAACTATGACCAAGACCTGCTCAATACCAACCATCTAGAGACAACCGCACACTATCGTCGATTCCTGAAGCAGTCCTCAACCATTCGAAAGCCCAGCGCGAATCGACAACTGCCTCAAGGCGAAGTGGCACATGAGTTTACTAACAGAAGGCCATGCGCATATTGGAAAAAACCTAACCGTCAAGCGCGCCTCCCTTCTGCACGAAAGTCAGCATTTCCGAAGTCATCGCTTCAGCATATGACGCGAGGCGTTGCTCACCGACCTGATGCTCTTAATTCGTCTTCTCGCATACGCGGTCCACCACGCCGTTTTCTATCACGCGGCTCTTCAAGCGCTCTTATCGCTCATCATTTGGATCATAAGGATGCGGCGATCAGAGTAGACGACCTGACGCTTCATGAACATATCCTGTCAAGCCAACCTCCTTTCGCACGGGCTCATACATCACCGTCCGGTGCATACACACTCGACAGTCGAAGCAAAACAGAAGGCTCAGACGCATGGAACGTCGCACGCTACCAGGCGCAAGAACCACTTGCAGTGAACTGCGAAGAAGCCCCTGAAGAGCTTCGTGTCGTTTCAGCGGCACCACAGACTTCCCAAAATCTGCAGTTCAAACCTAGTAATGCCACGTCACCTGTGATATCCCCATATAGTGCTTACAGCTCCAAGAACCGAAAAAAGGCAGAAGTAGTACATACATCAAACCTCGCACGCAGCTGTCTGTCCAAAGCATCCAAACTGGAACACCTTACCGAAGTCTTTGAAGAGCATAATGATGGCACATTACCAACTATGCCCGATAAGCAAGACACCAGCTCATCATGCGTCAGCTGTCTACAGGACGCGTCGAACCTCGAAAAAAATGAATGCCCAATTCCAAAAGGGGTGCCACTACAGTCATCTCATGAGCAGGACCAGCAGAACAAGCAAAACCAAGTTCAAAAACTCAGAAAACAACGAGAAAGACTGCAACGAGGGCACCGGCGAACGCCAAATTCAATGGAAGCGCGTTCACCAATTGAAGAACATCGAAAAATAAGATCTTCGAACCAACAAGACGTCAGACACTTTCGGACAAAGAAAAGTCGCCAGAGACGCTCCCAGCACCTGCTATTACGCAGACTGCAACACCACAGAAAGCGCCGAGAAAGACGCGGAAGCACTGCTTGCAAACCACAAGCACTTAGGCACTCCATCACAGTCTGTCGAGAAGCACGCAAGCAAGAAGCATCGGGATTGCACCATTCACGGCGAAAAATACAACCCTGACGACATCCTAGCTGCCGATGCAACAAGGTGTTTCAACCTTGGTCAGCCCGAACAAGAGTTCTAGCAGTACTGTCAGTATCCACGTGTATCCCGCTCTGTCCGGAACGCAACAGTCAGCCTCGCCCACCAGAGTTGTTATAGAGTTCACCGGACTGCTTCCTCGGGCTTGAAGATTTAAAGAGACTGTGGAACTCCGTCGGGACGTGGTACTGCGAATTTGGACATTGTCTGCTTATTGGCTTCTTCAATTTTTTGTAGGTTATAAACGGTGCCATCTTTCGGGGGGAGGGGGAATCGTGTGACGTATCGAGTGATGGTTAGAAGAGGTGGAGAAGGAAGAAGTCAGAGAATGGAATAAACATGGCGTATGAGCCAGGCCACGTCTCCCGCATCTACCGGGAGACGTGGCCTGGCTCATATATATATATATATATATATATATATATATATATATATATATAAAAGGGAAAGAAGTGTATACCTAAGGGCTCGTTTTTCCGTGTTTTAACACAATATTAATGAGATCTAACAGACAGTAATGCCAAGGAATGTACAGGGGAAGTTATTAGAACCAAAGGAATGTAAATAAGAAGAAAAAAAAGTGGATGAAAAAATAACAAGCCGTGAGCAGGAAGCGAACCTACGACCTTCGAATAACGCGTTCGATGCTCGACATCTGGGGATGAAGGGAGGACCCCTCCCGAAACTGTTGGGAAATAAATATATTTATCCTTGTTAACAACACTCCCGTTGTGCCATATCCGCTCATATATATATATATATATATATATATATATATATATATATATATATATATATATATATATATATATATATATATATATATATATATATATTGTTACGAGTGACTGTGTTTAAAGATGAGGTGAAATGGCGTTGTTAAAGAGCAGCGTACTTCTGAGACAGGCCTAGAACGCTTTTCACCCAACCACACAGTCCAGGTGCCGCTCCACTACTCTTCTTCTTCTTCCGCGCCCCGTAGGCTCGCGCGTTTTCGTTTCATTTCCCCCGGCGGCAGACGAAGCTCGCCGAGCGAGTTAAATAGGCCTATGATGGTACTGTTTGAGGCGGGCTACGTGAACAATTTGCGTAGTGCGCGAACGCCGGTTATTGGCTGTGACTCAGGTGACAACGTAATTCACGTCACTAAGACGAGTGACTATCACGAATGTGCCGGAATAGTTTGCTAGAAACTTCCGGTACAATCCTTTTTTTACGAACAGGAGTCCACAGCCACACGTAGTCACCAGGAGAAAACTCTACGGGGATATGCTGTTTCTGTCATTTGCTTACAGTCATTTGAAGTTGATTATAAGTGCGACGCACTGGAGTCTGTATGGTGCAAGATAATGCTGCCTGATAACTTCGCGTTTTTGTCGGAGTGGTTTATCGCTCGCCGAGCTCAGATATTACCATAATGCAAACATAAGATGAAATTCTTTCTGAAGCGTCAGCCCAGACAATACTCCTAGGGGGCATTTTAATCTGCCTGGCTTAACCTGGGGTAATGATTCCTGTATAAGTATAAGTGGGCACATGAACCTTGCAATGAAAAATATCGTCGACACGTTTGGTTTGACGCAGTACGTTACCACCCCTACTCGCAATGACGCTGTGTTAGACTTGTTGTTTTGTAACTCGCCAAATTTCGTAAATGACATGACTGTGATTCCAGGAATTAGTGACAATCTTGCTGTTGTTGCTTGTATCCGAAAGAAAAAAGTGTGTGCGAAGTTACCTACGAGTAGAAGGATCTACTTTTATGGCAAGGGTGGCTACGATGCAATTTCTAAAAAAACTTCGTAATTCGTTCTCTGTTTTCGAATGTCTTTTTGAGGAGGGCAATGTGCATGATATGTGGGACAAATTTAAGAATATATTTTCCGAGTTAACAAATAGACATATCCCCAGTATTCATTCATCACGGCTAAAAAAGCACAAACAACCATGGGTTGTTTGTGCGGGGCCAACATATATTAAAGCTTATCAACAAAAGGAAGAGGGCATTAGGCGCATTCAAGAAAAGCAAATCAGTTGCTCACTTTGAAAAACTGAAATCGATTACCCACGAATATAAGCTAAAGTTAAAAAAAGCTAAAGATGATTACTTCACTGAGCTGAGCAACAAAATGAAATCAAATCCTAAAATGTTTTGGAAGTACTTAAAACAGTGTGGCTCAGATTCCTTTGGAATACAGGAGTTAAATTATCACGGCAAGGTAATTACGAATGACGAGGATTAGGCTGCATGCCTAAACAACTTTTTACACTCGGTATTTTTACCCAAACACAGCTGTAATTATCATCCAACTATTATGAGAATTTCGCCTATGCTTCCTGTCGAGCTTAGTGTTAATGGAATTGCAAAACTATTGAAGGACGTTGATGAGAGTAAATCTAGTGGTCCAGATGGAATTTCTCCGCGTGTACTCAAGCGTTGTGCGGGGCCAATTTCTATGTATCTTTATGCAATTTTTGAAAGATCTTTAGCGAAAGGTACCTCACCACATGACTGGAAAATTGCGCACGTGGTACCGATACATAAACGTGGGTCCAAAAAAGACGTTGGTAATTATAGACCAATATCGCTTACGTATATCCCGTGTAAAATGCTCGAACATATTTTATACAAAGAAACAATAAATCATTTAAACAAGCATAAGGTACTAATCAACAAGCAGCATGAATTTCGCAGAGGGCTGTCTTGCACAACACAATTAGTCGAATTTTATTATGATGTAATATCGGGCGTAGATACTGTAGGACAGGTTGACGGTGTGTTCTTGGATTTTCGGAAAGCGTTCGACACGGTGTCACATTCACTCTTACTGTTTAAGCTTACCACTCTGAACATTGATAAGACTGTTTTAAATGGATCGAATGTTACCTTTCCCAAAGAACACAAACCGTAGTACTGATTGTAAAATGCTCCGAATACACCGATGTTACCTCAGGGGTCCCACAAGGCTCCGTCCTGGGTCCGCTATTGTTTTTAATTTATGTTAATGATATCTCTGCAGGAATTTCACCTTCTATATGGTTGTTTGCGGATGACTGTGTTGTGTACAGAAGAATTTTTTATCACAATGATGTATTAGTACTTCAGAAAGACTTATCGCTCATTCATAGGTGGTGTACCAAATGGAAAATGAATTTAATATAACAAAGAGTGTACATATATCATTTACAAAAAAGATGAAACCATTTCAGTCACAGTACCATCTGAACAATGTACAGTTGAAACAAGAAAGTACATATAAGTACCTAGGTATAATACTATCATCTGAATGTTCATGGAGGCCTCAGGTTGACCCTCTCATAGCCAAAGCTGGTAAGGCCTTAAATTTCATTAAAAAAACCTGCGATGTTCTCATGTGAATTTAAAACGTATGGCATACACTACTTGTATCAGACCTATCTTAGAATATGGTTGGGTCGTGTGGGACCCCGCCGAGGTAACCTTCATTGCTGCTCTGGAACAATTACAAAATCGTGCTGCCAGGTTCATCTTGGGACGGTACAGAAGGAGGAAGAGCTGCACTGCAATGAAGGCTGAGCTAGGATGGGAGTGTCTTTCTGACCGCCGCCGGAAGCAGAGATTAAAATCTCTTTATTTCATTTACTACAATAAAACTGGAATTATTAGAGAAATATACCTACACAACCCTCATTACACTTCAAAACGTTTTGATCATAGTTGCGAAATTCGGGAATACTCAGCTAAAACGAACATATATGCCAATTCATTTTTTCTTAGAACGATCAAACAGTAGAACAGGCTAACTGAAATGCAAGTACATAGTGGAAACGAAGGTGTATTTTATTCACTACTGTAAACCGGTGTTGTAACCTGAACGAAGATGTATTGATGTGTGAACAAAATTCTACTATGTGTGGGAACGAAAATGTATTTCAGTTATTTATGTGTGAACAAAGTTGTATTGTGTGAGTGAACGGGGATGTACGTCATTTATTGATGTAACCCTCCTGCTATAACGCCTTCGGGCGCTGCGGGGTATCTGATGAATAAAGAATAAAAAACTCCCAAGCATTTCCCCGAGGGTGAACATGGTTAAGTGCGAATGCACGGGGTGATGCTATGAGGGGTATTTATTAATTCGCACTATTATATTTATTATTCACACTATGGTGCCTTTATGGTTTAATGGTTCCTGGGAATCGCATTTTGATCACACGGGGGAGTTTACGTTAACTCACTGGCGAATGCCAACAGATTTTAACTTTTCTCCCCCTCATAGCATTTCCCCGACAAGCTATCAGCTTGTCAGCGGCAGCGGCATCGTCCAGTTCACCGCTTCGCTCCCCATCTTCTCTCATCAAGAGAGCGCGCGGTCGTTGCTCACCCTCCTCATTAAAGAAGATCGTCTTTGACATGGCATTGAGGGCAATGGCTAGTTGCACGGGCTCATCCAAATCTATGTTCTCGGGGACAGTCTCGATGTCATCCGCGTCGTCTCCCCCCTGGGCGCGTTCACCTTCACAAACGGCCGCATCATCGTCATCGAAGACACCCAGCCGACTCCAGTCGATGCGCACGCCGCTAGCGACATACAACGGCGCATGCTCCAGGTGCTTCAACCACGCCAAAATGTTACCGCGCTTCACCAGTCCGCGCCTGTACGTAGCCGGACTCACCAGCCTCCGCTTCACGTGCACGTCTATCGCAACGTCCTCGGGAACCAGCCGCAGAAGACACTCCACCACGCTCGGAACGTCGATGGGCACGTTCACGATCTGTCCCTTAATGCCGTACTGACCGTTGCCCCGCGTGAGCCGCCTGATGCTCATGAAGGGGAGTCGAGGCGAGATAAGGCGCTCTTCCACCGGGTTCAGATCGGGGAGGTCCGCGGGACGAGGCGGGTACGCGTAGCCGTGGCTCTTGCTCAACTGCGAAACCCGCCCGGCCAGCAGGGACTCTCGGCAAGACGCACACACCCGGGACGCACCGAAGAGAGCCAGCCGCGGGTCTTGCGCATCCATGTCGTCGCATCGGTGTTCGCCCGACCGTCTTCCGAACTCGTTCCAAAGAACCCGCAACGCGTTCAACCTGTTGGTCTCGTTCCTCACGCCGGAAATGCAGCTCAGGTTGTTATCGAACCACAGCCGGTCACACACGGCGCAGCTGTGACTGAAGCTGCGATCCACAAAGTCGCGTTTGAAACGCGCGTCCGGACGAGCAAAGTCCAGGGTTCGCACCCTCTCCCGTGCGGCACGTTCACTGGCTCGAACGGCTTCGGGAACGTCCACTCGCCATTGACGATTGCGAGCGGCGTCTTGACGCCGGCCTTCATCGCCCTTCTCCGCCTGACGCTTGCGTTGTCGTTCCGCTTCTTGGGCCGCGTTCGCGGCTCGATGCTGACGCCTCATCTCGGCCTCACGAGCGCTTAGTTCACCATCCGCTGCACGCTTCACCCGCTTGTCCTCGGCCTCGCGACCGTGATATTCGGCATCCTCTGCACGCTTCGCCCGCTTGTCCTCGGCCTCGCGAGCGCGCAGTTCGGCATCCGCTGCATGCTTCGCCCGCTTACGTTCCGTCTCACGAGCCCTTCGCAGCGCCGCCTTGTCTTCCAACGTCGGCGAAACCACCGCGGTACCATCACCTCCAACGACGGGTGCAGTGCTGGCATTCGGTCGTACTGCATTCGTTGTTGATGGTAGCGTTGCCTCCGGGACATCCATCGCACGACCCGCTCTCAACGGGAGACTGAGAAAGAAGGCGGGCGCGCGAGAGAGAGGGGTGCGCGCGCAGCTGCAGCGAGCGAGGAGAGCGGAGGAGCGAGCGAAGGGGGAGGGGGACGCGCGCAGCGGCGTTAAAGATATAAGGCGCGTTACTGAGACCGATATCAGCGTCGCGTCCGTGTCTTATTCGGTAGTGCGTCGCGCTGCGGCCTGCCAAGTCCTCTTTCTTTTAAAGATAGAGAGAAGACTGCGGACGACGCTGACGGCGGTGGATGGTTTGGTGTCGCTCATAAAGCGCGTTCACACTTTAAAAAATGCTAGGCATCGTAGCGACTCTTGCTGTGTTTTTGCAAAGACAATGTTCGAAGGCGCGCTAGTTGACGTGCTTCTTCAGCGCGACACAACGTCTGAGCGATGGACAGATCTTCCTAATGCGAGAACGGTAATAGAGTGTCCAGAAAACTCTGTGGATTTCGTGCGTAAAGCAGAAAGAAGGGCGAATATCCAGTAACTTCATACTTGGCGGTGTTATACGCGTAAGTAACAAATGGTAAGATGGCGTCACAGTTCGTGTGGTCAGCATCAACGTACATCGATAGCATATTCGTGAGAGTTCGATTTGTTCTCTCAGTGAGACCGTTTGGTGTTACAAAGGCCGTCTTCTCTTTATCTGAGGGATGCATAGGAATTTGCCAATACTCAGAACGCAAGTCAACAGAAGAAAAATTCGAGGCAGAATGCAGGCAGTCCACGGCGTCATCTATACGTGGCAAAGGGTAGACGTCTTTCTTTGTGATGGCATTTAGGCGACGATAGTCTACGTAGAATCTCCATGAATTATCCCTTTTCCTGACTAGAATGACAGGAGTTGCCCATGGACTACATGATTCTTGTATGACGCCCTTCCTTAGCATGTCTTCAACTTGCTCAGCGATGGCTTTCCTTTCTGAAGGGGATACACGATAGGGCTTCTGGCATATTGGTGGTGCTTGGCCTCTATAGATGCGGTGTTGCATACGTGAATACGGTGGCGTAACGGTAGACGTCTCGTCTTGGGCAAAGTCAAAGACTGAGGCGTAGCGTGTGATCACCTCCTGCAGCAGCGACCGTTCAGTTTATGGAAGTGACTTGTTGATCATACGGTCAATGCTGGCAGAATAGTCGGGGTACGAGTTGGCTTGGGGTTTCTTTACATCCACCGACAGTTGGAGTGACCGTATGGTAAAAGTACTTTGCTCTTGAAAGCTTGCCAATTTAAGCCCTGCAGGCAGATATGGGCTGCGCGGAAACGTTCACAGTACACAAATCGGCACAACCATCGACAGTGAGCACGAGGCAACGAGGCACAATAACGTTTTTCTTAAGTGCGCTACTGAAGTTCGGCTAGGCCAAACCGTAGTAAGAACCCGCACAAGAACGCGAAGAGTTTACACGCACAAACATTGTGGTATGCGGGGCCAAGCAGACGTCTTCAGACACGGAAAACACTTCCAAGCAGTCATCAACGGTATCTTTCGTCAATGGAGACGGCAACACGGGACGAAAAATAACCCCTCCACTACCACAATCTAGAGTTGCACCACATTCCCGCAAAAAATCTATACCTAGAATGACGTCGTGGGCCGCTCGTGCAAGCACCGTTATTTCAGCTCGAAACGTTTGATTTTCTACAGAAAGTAAAACAGAACAAACTCCAACCGGGTTCAACGTTTCTCCCCCTACGCCGCGGAACGTAGCACTCCGATTCCAAGCAAACATTACTTTCACCCAAGGCGATTTTCAAAAGACATGCTCGTAATGGAAACGGGAGCACCGGTATCAACTAGTGCAAGAGTACCCACATTGTCTACAAAACCACTCACTATGTTCTCAACCATTACAACACAAGGGGGTCTTGCGGAAGCTCATTTTGCGGCCTCGCCCCCATTGGTCGCACCAGTTAGTTTTCCAGTGGCGGTGGCGTCCCCGAGCGGCGACGTGGAGACGGGGATCGCTGTTGGCGTGCGGGTGGTGGGGTAACGCTGCGGTCGGAGAAAGGCGAGTCAGCACGTGCTGCGTGTTGCTGTTGAAAAGAGCCCTGAAATGGTCGAGACTCGCCAGCAGGTACATAGGGCGTGTACACGTTGAATCGTGGAGCTCGCTGCTGGCGACGGTAGCAGTACCTAGCGATGTGTCCAGGTAGCCCGCAGTTGTAGCAAGTACGGGTGTCGCGTCTAGTCGTCCCCGGCGAAGTAGACCACGTCGGTTGATAAAAACTGGGCGATGGTGGCCGAGGAGTAAATCGCTGTGATGCAGCTTGCCTGAGTTCCTGGTTTTCGAGTGGGCGGGCGTTCACTCCTTCGTTCGAACCAATCGGTGTAATTCGGGCGAGGCTCAAAGTAGCTCTGTCGCATCCGAGGTACCATTGGTTCACGGGGCCGTTGGTCGAATGCACACTGATATATATATATATATATATATATATATATATATATATATATATATATATATATATATATATATATATATATATATATATATATATTGTTAAGCGGTTTATTGACGGACACTCAGCGATGATTCACGACAGCGACAGTCAATGCGGGGATCGACTCTCTGCACGAGCTGCTCTTCTTCTTAAGAAAAGGGCGACCCACTAGAAGGCGCTGAAGAGGATGACCCACTGTTCAAAGGCTTTACCACAACTACCCCGGGTACGAAAAGGGAGCCGCCTGGCGACCTAACAGCTGGTTACAATGAGCGGATCATGGTAGGCCTTGAGGCGCTCCACGTTAACAATGTCGCGTCCTCGACGACGCATGTCCGAAGATTGTTCGATGGGTTCAATCAAGTAGTTGACTGGGGAAGTGCATTTGACGACACGGCAGGGGCCTTCGTATTTAGGCAATAGTTTTGAAGATAGGCCAGTTGCAGTAGTAGGGATCGAGAGCCAGACGAGCGCTCCAGGGAGGAATGTGGGCGCAGTAGTACTGGCGTCAGCGCGAATGCTTTTTTGCCGCTCTTGATCATGCGCAGTAAAGGTCTTTGCAAGCTCTCGACATTCTTCAGCAAGCTTGGCTGTAGCAGAAATAGGTGCCCACTCAGACGGATCTGGCCTGTACGGAAGTATCGTGTCGATGGTGTGTGACGGGTGCCTTCCATATAATAAAAAGAAAGGTGAAAAGGCAGTAGTGCTCTGAGGGGCGGTATTATATGCGTAGGTGACGAAGGGTAGAATGGAATCCCAATTTGTGTGATCGGCGGCGACGTATTTGGAGAGCATGTCGCCCAGCGTACGGTTGAAGCGTTCTGTGAGGCCATTCGTCTGCGGGCGGTAAGCAGCAGTTTTGCGGTGAACAACGTTGCACTCTTTGAGAATGGCTTGAACGACTTCAGACAGGAAGACACGGCCTCGGTCACTGAGCAGTTCCTGGGGTGGGCCGTGTCGCAGAATGAATCGTTGGAGCAGAAAGGAAGCCACATCGCTCGCTGTAGCCGCGGGAAGAGCGGCCGTTTCGGCGTATCGCGTGAGGTGGTCCACAGCAACAATGGCCCAGCGGTTACCAGCCGACGTTAGTGGAAGTGGCCCATACAAATCGATGCCAACGCGCCCAAACGGCCTGGCAGGGCAAGGTAGAGGTTGCAGACCTACCGGCGACAGGTGCGTTGAAGTATTGCGGCGCTGACATTCTATGCAGGAGCGAACGAATTTCTGCACGTAGCGGTACATGCCACGCCAAAAGTACCGTTGGCGAATGCGGTGGTAAGTTTTCGATACCCCGGAGTGTGCACACTGCGGATCAGAATGAAAGAATTCGCATATGTCAGAGCGCAGACTGCGAGGTATGACTAGTAGCCACTGGCGGCCGTCACCGTTGTAATTGCGTCGATGAAGGAGGTCGTCGCGAACGGCGAAATGGTGGGCTTGACGACGCAACGCGCGAGTGGATGGAGTGGATGGATCAGTCAGCAAGTCTATCAGTGAGGCAATCCATTCATCCTTGCGCTGTTCAGTAGCAATGGCATGAATGCTAATCGAAGAAATGGCAAGGTGAGACACTGAGTTGTTGGCATTGTCGTCAGGCAAGGGAGAGCGCGACAAGGCGTCGGCGTCAGCATGTTGCCTTCCATTGCGGTACAGCACGCGGATGTCATAGTCTTGCAGGCGAAGTGCCCACCGGGCGAGACGGCCTGAGGGATCTTTCAATGACGACAACCAGCATAGTGCGTGGTGGTCGGTGACGACATCAAATGGGCGACCATACAAATAAGGTCGGAACTTTGCAAGGGCCCAGACGATTGCCAAACATTCTTTCTCGGTGACTGTGTAATTAGTCTCGGCTTTAGTAAGCGTACGGCTCGCGTACGCCACGACATATTCCGGGAACCCTGGTTTGCGCTGCGCAAGGACAGCGCCGAGGCCGACACCACTGGCATCCGTGTGTACCTCTGTAGGGGCCGTAGGGTCGTAGTGGCGGAGT
>NW_027465448.1:0-27040 GCF_043290135.1 Rhipicephalus microplus | reverse complement strand
CTCCTCGCCGTTCGGCAGCACCAGACTAGGCCGCCTCACTCCCCAGAGAACGTCACTTGAAACACTCCTATAGGAAAGAACTGCCGGCACCCAGTCAGTCGATATACTCTAGCGGCAGCCGGCAATATAGACACTACCTAAGAATGAAATCCCCAGAATAAGAAATCGCCAGCGTTTCGTGCACACGGCGCAATTCTCAAAGTGACACTTCACAGCAGCTCGACCGTTGATGTGCAACCGAGAAGCTAGAGAGGCACCACGCCCAATTCTGGTTTCTCGCGCGCCATTCCGGACGCGATGAAGCTTTCGGTACTTTCCTGACAATAATGAAACGAAAGCAACAGCGAATGCAACGGGATTATGCTTACCAGTCTTGATGAGATGAAGTTGTGGAGTCTCTGATGCAGCAGCGTCCAGGCTTAGCAGGTCCTGTCGTACGTCCTCTCGCGCAGGGCGTGTTCGTGCAATGCTCGAGCCCTGCTCGCGCCTTGTTCTTGTTCGCCTATTAACTGTGGCGCACACCCACTGTAGGGTACGGTAAAGTAGAAGAACCTATAATCTGTGCCTCATACCCACACTAGGGGACTAATTCTGGGGGATCGGCCAAAATCCAGTTAGCTTTATGATAGAAGTATTTAATGAAAAATTAGAATTGGTCTATTTCAGAAAGGTGAAATAGGATGAATTTTTTATGAAATAATATAACGTACTAGAATACAAGCAATGACGTGACGAGTTCCTATTAAAAAATAATTTGGAAAATTAAAACAAGATCCAATGTTTATTTTAACATTTAAATCTTGTTGAATCTTTAATGAACTTCTGCAACGCGTCAGTAATTTTACCGTCACTGTGGCCGAAAGATAAAGCCCCGAAGGAAAGTACATTTTGCGCATTCAAATCTAATCGAAAGAGATGGAAAACGGCACTTGAGGTATTTTGGCGCAAGGCAGAGTATCCATCATAGAAAATGAGATAGTGGCCTAAAATTTTCCGGGGATTTTTTTCTCGCGATTTGCTTCTTCCTCGTCGGAACTGCACTTGCCTGCCATGAAATGGCTGCACAGAGTTTTCATCGAAACATCACGAAATATTCAGACTGATAGATGATTTTCTCCATTTAATTCACATTTGCTTTGTAGAGCCGGTAAAATACATGGGAATAGTTCAGATATATTAGCATTCTCCAATATTGGCTGCTTAGCCCAATGGACACTCGCGTTTTGGCGCAGAGCCTTTCGGTTCAGAACCCATCACACTGGGAAACACAACAGGAGCTATTACACGTCTACAAAAGCGTCTTGAATGGCTAGCTGAAAGAGCTATCAGATATTGTGGTGAATACATTGTGTAGTCATAGACGACTATAGACGACTATCCAACCGTATATGTGATAGTCATCCTAATGTCACACTAAGAGTTATCAAAAAACAAATGTCTTCACAAGACCAATCTAAAGTGTGTTTGAGTCGTTTTTATAAGAAGTTTCTAAAATTTCGCAATAGTGACAGTAGGAATTCAAATCAGGCTTTAATAACTGCCTTTACAGCATGTTGAACCCGCAGCCTGACAGCTGCCATAGAACGTTTCAGATTGGCGGGACTGAAAAGAGCTCCCGCAACAGCTCTTTCCTGTTTTATACCACTTTCTTTGTGAGTCATAATATTGTTTGCGAAACAACGAAGCAAAATCACTAACATACCTGTTCATCCATGCATGTCCTCACTGTGACATCTATAATTTTTAATGTAGAGTTCACTCATGTCTGATTTGTACAGAATAAAGTTCTCTCACTCCCTGATACTTCACTGTCGTGTGCAGGAAAAATTATGGTCACTTCAGCACACCACATATGTCCCAATTTTTATATAAAACACATTGGTTTATAATAAATCGGAACACGTAGCGGATTCACGAGTATTTCATCAATGACGTTTAGAGTATAGCGCACAAATAACCATACTTATCAGCAGCAATACCTTCTCTCATGATGCTGTAAAAGTGCTTTAACACATAATAAGTCATCCCGAATGTGATACAAAGTACGACAGAACATTACCGCGCAAGATGAAGCTGATTGTCATGGTAGCAACATAAATTCAAGTTTCACATGGATGCATCATGCACTTCAGGTTCCGTCAAAGAAACTGCAGTGTATTTGACATTATATAGCGCGGTCTCAGGCCCGATGTCTTGTACAAACAGCAGTGAAGAAAAGCTACATACAAAAACAAAGCAAGTGAGCTGAGTATGCATAACATAAAGTATCAAGTAATTCTAAAGGTTGAGCCCCACTGCGATAAGTAGCTGCCGTGTGTTTATAAACAACGATTAATAATAACTGAACTCTTAAAGCGAGTCACCTGTTGTAGAAGCATTGTACTCTATCTGTTGGAGACAGGCCGACATGGTAATAACCAAGCAAACGCTCCCTCGTGCGAAGACACCCACACGATCTGTAACTGGTAGGTGCTCTCTGCCGTAACACGCAGAGGAGCAAGATTACGCGGAATAGTCAGTCTTACTGACGACTTGCACCGGCGCGTACCCCATTGATAGTTTCGCGTCCAACTGATGTACAAGCACTAAGAAGAAAAGGGCGTATCTTCGGTTTTAATTACAGGACTGCTCTAAATTTTAAGTTCCATAGGCACATTCTTTGGGAATGTGCGATGACGGGTGAAGACAATGCACTCTCCCCAGATGAAGCTGCGGTGCGGTAGACGGCTGCGCTGCGCAGTTCCAACCTCCAAAATCAACTGTGGACCATCCAGAAAGCTCGTGAAGAAGTGGTGAGACAATGTCTCCCGTCCTCTTCAGGGGCGGCCTAAACGCAGGCCCCGAATTCACCAGAGTATTTATTAAAGATGTGGCTACCACTGCACACAAACCTGCGCAGCCTCCATCTCGTCACTGGGAAGCCCGGCGTGACACGAACATTCGCTGCAACGCGCCTTCGATAAGGGACAGCGCCACCACAGTTTCACCAGAGGCGTACCTTATTAATGTAGGCTATAAAACCCAAGATGCTCAGTTCGGCTTCACCTTTTGCTCCTCCTCTAACCATTCGATTGCAGCACCGGCATGCTCACCCTGCTGCTGATACCACGTTAAAGGGCCACTGAGCAGGCCTCATACCAAATTTTAGTTAGACAGTGGAAGTTGTTGGGTGTCCGATGAGAAACATTTTGCCACAATTTTTTTTTTTTTGAATCAGTTGATCACGAGTGGAGAAAACGGTTTTTTTGAAGCGGTGCGAAATAAGGATGAGAGGAGGCGAGCTCGATAACCTTGCCGCTCCTCCATGTAGCCTTTGCAAGCCAAATCTCTTCTCCACCCTTTCAGGCATACGACCAAGAGGTTACGTGCGCGTGACGTGCCTAAACAAGTCCAACCCCCGAGCACACGAGTGGCGTTGCTTTCTTGACCAGCGTTATTTAGTGGTCTTTTGTCTGTTTCTGTGGGATGGTTTGGAAACGTGGACTTAGACGCTCTAGAATAGATGTTTTGGAAACGCTGGCTTAGACGTGGTAGAATAGATAAGCACAATGAGTGCGCGAACGCGTAGGAGCGTTCCACGGCAGTCGTCTGCTCGATGCGTTGACCGCGGGTACATAAACGTATGCGAAACGCCGACACATTAGCCCCGCATCTCGTTGCATGTCACGGGAGAAAAACGGAAAAAGACGCTCACATTCCCTTATTGCGTCTAATTATTTATCTCGAGCCTTATTTATCTCTTAAAGCAACAAACTACTTAAACTACGCATGCCGTGGTAAATAATTTTCGCCATGTCACGTGCCACTGTTTACAACGTCAGAGCAGAGTCGTCTACGTAGAGGACCGACGTCACTGCATTGCCGTGTACGTAGGGGTTTCATTCATACGTGCACGTCATGCACTCATTCTCTGGGCGCACGCCGGTAGAAGGAAGGGGGAGGAGCGTTCATCTTGAAGTTTGACCCATTTCTGTGGGACACATTTCTGTGGGCTGCAAATTTGGCAGACGTGATCATGAACGCTTCTTCTACGCATTGCGCTTGTAAACTCAAAATTGTCAAACCTGTTGAGCAGCCCGTCAATAAACTATTGTTACGTTTCAAGTTGGGATGTGTCCTTCCATCGACAAGGCATGCCACATCTGGTGACCCGGAATCTGAATTCAATGCAACACCATGGCTGAGCAAGAGGCCGTACAACAACGGCTTTCACTACTACAGAGGCAGCTGCGAACCAAGCATGAGCAGATCTAGAAAGAAAGGGCAAAGGCTTCAGGAATAGCCACACCACCGCACATATTCTGTACAGCAGCACCATGGTGACGACTTCTTAGCTCTATCAGTCCTTCCGGCTCCGCTGAAGACGTCACAACCCGGGCATATTGTCGCGAGAGGAAACTATAGGCAGGAACTCGAAGTAGAGGACTGTTTAATCAGCCACAGCTGCCATTTCACTTCTTCGCTCTCGTCTTCTGCTACCAACACAGCGCATGGCATTACCCTCTCCCCAATGAAAAAAAAAGAAGCATCGAATGAATGCCATGGCTCCGAAAAACAACGAAAAGTAGTAAGAAATGTCTGTGTCCATTGAAAAGAAAAAGGACGAAATGAAAAATAAAGAGGCAAGAAAGTAATGTGCAATTGTCTTGAAGGATATTGCCACATCACAAAGTTCTTGTCTTGCAGTCAACGAAAATAGTACGGCTTCATCCTGGAGACGTGAACCACATCCGAGGAGCGGGGTCTGCGAGAACGGTGTGACGTGTCTGCTGGGACAACTTCGTAGTTCACTTCGCCGAGGCGATGAAGAACTCGGTAGGGTCCGAAGTACCGACATAACAATTTTTCTGAGCGTCCACGTTGACGTATAGGAGTCCAAACCCAGACTAGGTCACCGGGTTCGTATATTACTGCTCTGTGGTGGGTGTTGTACCGGCGAGCATCTTAATTTTGCCGCGATAAAATGCGAAAGCGCGCCAGCTGCCGGGCGTCTTCGGCATGCTGAACAAATACATCTGCGTCCGGGGTAATCATGTCCGGCAGAGTTGGTTGCAGCATGGTGTCAATCATTGTGGTGACGTCGCGGCCGTAAACCAAACGAAAAGGAGCAAAGCCGGTGGTTTCCTGCAAAGCCGTATTGTAGGCAAATGTTATATACGGGAGGATTTCATTCCAATTCTTCTGATCCTTGGCGACATACATCGAAAGCATATCTGCAATCGTTTTGTTAAGACGTTCGGTTAACCCGTTAGTCTGTGGTGGTACGCAGTTGCTGTTCGATGCGTCGTGCCACTCAGCAACAGGATATGTCGGAGCAACTGTGCCGTAAAAGCAGTACCACGATCTGTGATGACGACAGCGGGAGCATCGTGGCGGAGAACGATGTTCTTGATGAAAAAGTCAGCCACCTCGGAAGCAGTTGCTCGCTGGGCGGCTTGTGTTTCGCAGTATCTGATCAAGTAATCGGTGGCAACCACAATCCAGCGGTTACCAGCCGTAGACTTCGGAAATGGGCCGAGTAAATCCATCCCGACCTTTTCAAAAGGTTCGTGAGGGGGTCGCAAAGGCTGAAGCAGACCGGCTAGTTTCGTCGTTGGAGTTTTGCGGCGCTGACAGGCTGTGCATGTCTTGACGTACCGCCGGATGGTTTTCGCAAGTTTCCGCCAGTAGTATTTGTCCTTGATCCGCGCCAGAGTACGCGCGAAACCAAGATGCCCTGACGATGGCTCGTCGTGACTAGCACGCAAAACATCATCGCGGAGAGCAGCAGGAACGACGAGGAGGTAAACAGTTTTCGTTGAATGAAAGTTGCGCTTGTAGAGGATGCCTTGGCGTAAACAGAAAGATGACAAATCACGCGCGAACTGATGTGGGTGTTGTGGGCGACGTCCCTCAAGGTATTCGATCAGTGGTTGCAATTCCAAGTCTTCGCGTTGCTGCTCAGCCACGTTTAATGATGCGAGAATAGCAAGGCAGCTGAATTATTCATCATTGTCTTCTTCAGCGACCTCGACGGGTGCGCGGGAAAGACAGTCAGCGTCGGTGTGTTTCTGGCCAGACTTGTAAACCATCGTTATATCAAACTCTTGTAACCAAAGGCTCCATCTTGCGAGACGGCCCGAAGGATCTTTCAGATTCGCTAGCCAGCAGAGAGAGTGGTGGTCACTTACGATTCGGAAGGGGCGTCCGTACAAGTATGGCCTGAATTTCGTTATGGCCCATACAACCGCCAGACATTCTTTTTCTGTTGTCGAGTAGTTCTTCTCCGCAGATGACAACGTGCGGCTAGCGTAGGCGATGACGCGTTCCACGCCATCTTGATATTGCACGAGAATAGCTCCGAGGCCAAGGTTGCTCGAGTCAGTGCGGACTTCTGTGTCTGCTTCGGTGTCGAAGTGACCTAGGATCGGTGGCGTTTGTAGGCGTTGTTGAAGGTCGCGGAAAGCGCTGGATTGTTTGGGACCCCAGACGAAGGCGACGTCATCCTTGACGAGTTGTTGTAGAGGGTCGGCGATTTTCGAAAAGTTTGGCACGAAGCGGCGGTAATAAGCACAAAGTCCCAGAAAGCGGCGTACATCGTGTTTTGTTTTCGGTATCGGGAACAAAGCAACTGCCATAGCCTTGTCAGGATCGGGGCGAACACCACTGCTGCTGACAATGTGGCCAAGAAACTTCAGTTCCTCATATCCAAAATGACACTTTTCCGGTTTCAGAGAGAGGCCGGCAGTGCGAATAGCTAGAAGAACCGCCTCAAGCCGCTCAATGTGCTGTTCAAAAGTCGTAGAAAAAACGACTACGTCGTCTAAATACACTAAACAAGAGTACCACTTCAAGCCACATAAAACTGTGTCCATCATTCGTTGGAACGTGGCTGGAGCGCAGCACAGGCCAAAAGGGAGAACTTTAAATTCATAGAGACCGTCCGGTGTAATAAACGCTGTTTTTTCTCGGTCCCGTTCATCTACTTCAATCTGCCAATATCCGCTACGGAGATCCATGGAAGAGAAGTAACGGGCGTGTCGCAGGCGATCCAAGGAGTCATCGATACGAGGAAGAGGATATACGTCTTTTTTTCGTTATCTTGTTCAGTTTGCGGTAGTCGACGCAGAATCGTAATGAACCATCTTTCTTTTTAACCAGAACAGCTGGTGACGCCTAAGGACTAGTCGATGGTTGAATTACGTCGTCGCCGAGCATTTGTTTCACTTGATGACGGATAGCATCTTGCTCCTTCTGCGACACGCGGTAAGCATGTTGGCGCACGGGTTGCACGTTGGTCTCAGTGATAATTCTGTGCTTCATTAGAGGAGTCTGTCGGACTTTCGAAGTAGTGGCAAAACAGTCACTAAAGGATGAGAGGAGACTGAGGAGCTTTGCCCTCTTAGGTTCTTCTAACTGGCGATTGACGTTGAGGCGACTAGTCACGTCAGTATCGCAGCTGTTCTCAGTCGAGATCGTCGTAATCAAAGGGAAAGCGTCCAAATCACCCAATGCCTCTAAGTAAGCTATGGTTGTGCGTTTCGCAAAATGCCTGTGTTCGCCACCGAAGTTCGTAACTAAAACCGTAGTCTGGCCATTTTGGAGTTGAACGAGACTTCGAGCAATGGCCACTTCCCGATCAAGCAATGACGTCAGGTTACTTTCGGCGATACCCGTAATCGACTGCTTTTGTGGACACTCAACAAGCACGAAGATACTACTGCGAGGTGGCAACGTGACGCAATCATCGACTACGCGTAAGGCCACGCCACGATGTTTGTTCTCGATGTCGGAATCTGGAGAAACACAGTTAACAAAACTGACGAACAAATCGCGCAGATTAATTATCGCTCCATATTCTTGCAGAAAATTCATGCCCAAAATGACCGGCCGAGAACAATTGGGCAGTACAAGGAATGATGCTACAAAAGCCGACGCAAAAATCTCAAGCCTGGCGGTGCACCTTCCTATAGGGGATACGAGGTGTCCTCCAGCGGTGATTAGTTGAGGGCCGTCCCACGTTGTCAGCACCTTGTGTAGACGGGTGGCCAATGAAGCACTCATCACCGAGTAATCGGCTCCCGTGTCAACAAGCGCAGTCACCGGATAACAGTCGACGGAAACGGTAATGGCAGCGGACGTTCTGTTGGCGGTTTTACAAACAGGCTTTAACGGCACGTCGTAAGGCCGCGGCGGAGGGTATTTGTCGGTTTGCGTGACAGCGGCGTCACCTCCGGAGGTCACCGTTTTCAGTTTCCCCGGCGTGGGCTTGCGCCGCTGACACCAGGGGACCCAAAGGTGGGTCGGGCGCGGTGCGTTGATGTGGACGGACGGGGTGATGGTGACCGTGACTGTCGTCGCGGCGGGACAGGAGCGTGATGACTACCTTCCAAGTAATCCGCAATTTCTTGTGGGCGTTCACCATAGCGTGGGCAACGTGCATCTGGGTGGAATCCGCGTAGGCCTATTCGTCGATGGTAACAGTCGCGGTACATGTGTCCAACTTCACCACAATGGTAGCACAAAGGACGGTTGTCGGGTGCACGCCAGATGGTGGACTTCCGTGGGCCAGGACGAAAATCGGCCTGAGAAGGCAGGCGATGATGGGCTGGACTTGGAAAGCGTCTGGGAGTCCCAGCTGGTGGATGAGCAAAATGTGCCGTCGACGGCATAGAGGCGCGTAGGGCATCCGCGTAGGAAAGCATGGGAGCTTCGACTTGCGATGGTGGTGAGGAGTGAACGAACTGCCTGATTTCGTTACGAACGACGTCCGTAAGAGCAGCACTACTGGGAGGAAACGCTGCATGAAATTTTCGAAGTTCTTCGCGTACAACTTGCCGTATGAGTTCTGTGAGCACCTCCCTGTTATCACCTCCTGGTACAAGCGAGCACGCAGCGGACATGGCCGTCTGACGCTCATACTGTGACACCCGCTGCCGAAGCATGCGCTCCATAATTGTGGCCTCACGTATGAACTCGGACACTGTCGTAGGAGGGTTGCGCACAAGGCCCGCGAAAAGTTGCTCCTTTACGCCTCGCATTAGCAGGCGCACTTTCTTGTCTTCTGGCATGTGGGGGTCAGCCCGTCGAAACAATCGCGACATTTCTTCGACGAACATGGCGACGCTCTCGTTCGGCATTTGAAACCGCAAAGAAAGTGCCTGCTCCGCTCTCTCTTTCCGTTCGGGGTTACTGAACGCCTCACGAAGCTGCCGATGGAATTCCTGCCAACTTGTGAATGAAGTTTCGTGGTTCTCATACCACACTCTTGCCGCGTCTAAGAGGGAGATATACACGTTCTTCAACTTACGGTGATTGTCCCAGTCGTTGATGGCAGCGACCCGGTCGAAATGGTCAAGCCAGTCTTCGACATCCTCACCGGCATCACCATGGAATGGGTTGGGTGTGCGAGGCGTGTTGATGACACAGGGTACGCTAGCGAGTGGGTCATGCTCGGTTTGGGTTGCGGATGTGGCAAACATTGTCCTCACGGAACTTGCCAAGGGGCCGTACTGTGGTGGTAGTCCTTGAAGGCGGCGGCTGCTTCGGTAGATATCAGCAGACCCTGGTGCACTGGCGGTGGTTGCTTCTGGTTCAGGACCAGCAGGCATAAGACGTTGCAGTACAGTACCCAGCACGTCCACCAGTCTGTCGCGAGAGGAAACGACAGGCAGGAACTCGAAGTAGAGGACTGTTTACTCAGCCACAGCTGCCATTTCACTTCGCTCTCGTCTTCTGCTACCAACACAGCGCGCGGCAATATGCTATCTAGAGAGTCGCTTTGAAGTTTCGCAATTCTGGGCGGACTCACCTGAATGTAAGGTTCACCCAAGTCGAGGCCCGATTCTCTCTCGCACGCATTACACAAGGCCGAACGCGGTACGACTATGTAGTTGCCCACCTCGACGCCCAGTACGCCAATCATGTCCGGGACGGCCTCGCAAACCCACCAATGACCAACCCATACGAACACCACAAGAGTGAACTTATACACCGCCTAGTTACTTTCGGACGACAAGAAGGTGCGACAACTTCAGTCAGACGAAGTGGCCGGGCGCAGACCTTCGCAGTTTGTTCGCCACATGCGTGCTCTCGCCAGAAACATGAAAATCCTAGATTCAGTTTTGCGAGCACTTTGGCTACAATCACTTCCATCACACGTCCAGGCCATTCTGCGGGCCCAGCTAAGGCTACCTCTCGATCAGCTTGCCAGGATCTCTGATCGCGTCATCGTGGTATCTCTGCCACAGCCATCACCCTCCATCCAGGCAGTTGCCACTGCACCGAATACCATGGAGATTGTGCGCCACATCAACAAAATCGAGAGGCAGCTCAGATGCATTGAACGATATCTAGACCTGCACCTTGCGACGCGCCCAAGCGACCACTAGCAAACCCATGACCGCCAAACCACTTCGTTACACCACCCTGTTGAGACTTATTGTTGCGTCTAGCATCGATGCTTTGGGCATAGAGCCCAGCAATGTCGACCACCCTGTTCCGCTGGTCATGAGGGAGACGCCTACAGCAGCTCGTAGAGATGGCCGCTAGCTGCCAACCCGGAGGCCATCGCTTCTTCGTCATTGACCAAATGACGAGGCAGCGTTACCTGGTGAAGAGCGGTTCCGACATTTGCTGTTATCCGCAATCCCACCTTCAAGGTCCTCGCCTGTCGACATCTTTCGAGCTCAGCGTGGCGAACCAGTCAACAGTCAAGAAGTACGGCTCGCTGCTCCTGCACATTCAGCTCCTGCACCACGACCTTCACTAGAACTTTGTCGTCACCGATGTCGCCAAGTCGATGTCGCTCCGACTTTCTGGATCACTACAACCTCCTGGATCATAGTATACAACCTAGTGTAAAGCTTGCTTTGTTACTAAACAAATCATTTTGACGGTCCCTGTTCTATTTCAGGAGCTTTTAGCATTTACCCCCATTTGGTACTTGATTCCCACCAATAATTAGTGCACTATTCCTGATGCTGACCGTGGCTTCTGCTACGAGTAATTTCCTTCACACCATACGCATTATGCATAATGGGACGTACCAGCCGATGTACATTGAAAGCCTCTGCGGCATACCGGGGCATAGGCAGAAATTCTTTTTAGGAGGTGGAGTGAGGTGAAGGGGCACCTTTTTGATCTAAAGTTGGGGCTGGTTCAGCAAACGGTTATTTTGCGTTCTGTATGTGATGGTGAAAAAAATTTGGACTAGGGTTAGAGGAGTGGCACAAGTCTTGTGTGGCAAAAATGAAGAAGGCATGACACCAAGCCATGGCTAGGTGTCATGCCTTCTTCATTCGGACGCCAAAATTCAGCCTCACATGGACAATTCCTTCATGACAGATGCATGCTAAATTTCTTCCTCAGTAGCGAAAATTGAAATTTCCGTGCAAGTAGTCAAAAACAGTTTTAGGTGGCTGTATTCACGCGTCACAATGACAAGAAACTAAGAAGTAAGCTCGTTGTTATGTTTTCTTCCTTGAATCAATGGTGTACTGAAACGCCAGCTGCAATATTCCAGTCCGAACATTGATTTTGAAGCAATTTCTGTATAATATGACATAAAAATATAATCTGAACGAAAATGTTACTGCAATCCGCAATACCTCTAGTGAAAAGGGTGAACAGTACAATTAGACATGTAAATAAATATATAGGTACGCAAAGCACCTAGCACCACACGCTTCACCAAGAGTTAATCAGCATCGCTTCTAAAGTATACTGGCAGAACTCAAATTCAACCCCGCTCAAAGCGAAACACTACCCTATAATACAGTTAATCTTTCTGATGAACAACAACTTGCCAATTTTATCAATGCAGGCGTGCTATATCCTGGGACACTGGTGACAATCGCTAATTTTCACAACAAAAACGAACTCATGCATGCACACAACTGCAAAAAAAGCGGTTTGACGGCTGCAGCGATGGGGGTAAGTTGTGGCACCATGGTGTGTTGTTTTTGGAGATGCCTCACCTCCCCGACTTGCGATGATGGCCGCGGAGCATGCCAGAGGCCCGCCTGGTCAGAGGTCTTCACACCCGTCAACCACAAGAAAGCGAGCTACCCCCCCCCCCCTCCGCGACACTGAAGACACCGATCTGTATTCTATATCGGAAGACGACACATCTTATGACAGCTTTATACCTGTCCGGGGTAAAAGGGTGAAGAGAAAGACTGCCAACACATCAGCATCAGCACCTGCAAATACAGCGACTGTACAGTGAAGGCCTGTGTGCTGGCCGCACGTCATCATCTTCGTGTTCGAAGATCCTTCCAGCAGCCTACGACTGCTGAACAGGCAAGCCCTTTCCGTTGCTCTGGATTGCGTGGTGCCGGATCAAATTAAGGATGTAAGAGTAAACGTACGGAAGGGTGTTCTCGCCACAGACGTGCACGATGTGAGTGCGCTAGGACAGCTGCAGCAAATTACTGAGCTAGGCGGCATTAAAATGCGCCCCTTTATGCCAATATATGATAAATCAATTGCTGGGGTAATTTACGACATCGACATTGCCATTCCTAATGCTTACTTGCCTACCCTCATTAAGCCTGCAAACGAGGGAACTGTCATTACGCAAGTGCGGCGCCTTGGAAATAAGCGCTACGTAAAAGTGTTTTTCAAGGTTGATTGCATTCCGTCCCAAGTTAAAGTTGGACATTTACGACATCCGGTTCGACCATTCATCCAAAAGCCACTTCAATGTCATCAGGGCTTCAGGCTAGAACACGTCAAGGGCGTATGCCCCAACTCACGACTGTGTCCCCGTCACGCTGAACCTCATGCCGAACACACCTGTCCGGCGACTACTTTGAAGTGCGCCAACTGCAGCGGTCTTCACGCTGCCTCGTCGAAAGAATGTCCTCGAGTGCAAAAGAAGCACGCGGTTCTCAAACAAATGGCTCGAGACAACTCGACACACAGGGAGGCAGCCGAAGTAGCCCGGCGTCGGCGTCGACATCGGCATCATCGACATCGACATCAGGAATGTGCCTTCAAAGAAGGCACATTTCCGAAATGCTAGTTCCCACTCTTTAGTGGTTCTACTCAGTAGCTCCGCGAAAGGAGCCACCACTTCTACGAAAGAAGCGGAGAAGCCTCCTTCTCTGAAGGAATCGACCACGCTCCCAGCCTGCTTTTCTGCCAAGGAATCTCAGCAGGTTGCGGCCACACCAGAGCCGTCTCCAGCCACGGAATATTTGCCTAAAACAGATCGTCAAGTGATCTCGGTGCTGAGTTCCCTCGCGGAAGCTATCCGAGTGATATCAGCCGACATGAAGACAGCATCTGCTCGAAGCGCCCTTGGAGTGTAGGATGCCATAAGCCCAGTACTTGAATCTCTCAGCTAGGAAGATGACTAAACACACCCCATCTATTCGTAAAGAAGTCAAGGCTGCATCCGCCATCCAATGGAACGCCAGAAGACTAAAATCACGCCTTTCATATTTTCGTCAGTTTGTGTATACCTACGTGTTTCCACTCATCGTCATTCTTCAACAAACGGTGTGTGCAGCAAAATCATCGTCTTTGTTCGTCGTGAACTGACGTGCTTCTGCATCACTGTGAAAAAGAACGAACTCGTGTTTACCCTCATAGGCGTTTATATATCACCTTCGAATAATCTCGATTCCAGGAGATTAGCGGATATTTTGAGAGTGTGTCCTGCACCAACGGTCATCACAGGTGATTTCAATGCGCATCATCACGCATGGGGAAGTACGCGGACAAATGCAAGAGGACACAAGTTAGCAAACATCGCCTACAACTATACTCTCCTGAACGACGGTAGCCCCACTTTTCTTCAAGGGGCGACATGCAACAGCTGTCTCGACCTTGCTTTTGTCTCCAACTCGCTCGCGAGATACGTCAAGTGGTTTCTAGCTGTTAAGACACGAGGAAGTGATCACATTCTGATCTACCTTAATATTAAAGGCTTGTCTAGTTTAGGTCCACGGACGACCATTACATCAGTCCAATTAATGCACCAACTTCGAATCTGAAATGGAAGATGCTTGCAGCGGTGGCCTACGATCTGGGTTAGAGCAAACAATTAAGAATAGAATGCGAAACGCCACTGGAACGGTGATGATATCTTGTGAACGAAACTACTTTGACATAGAGTTGGAGACTCTCCGAGCACTTCGACGCGACATCTGTGTCTGGACTTCAGCAGTCACACGTCTTCAGATACGTTCCCGGTTTCAAAGAGCAGCAACTATGATTGCCAACTACTTCTTCAAACAAGGTCTCAGCATATCACCAAAAAATGCGCGCTGGTGGGCTTCACTCGCAAAGCAATGACCCCTTATGTTATCTCAATCCGTGGGCGACCCATTTCTTACGCCAGAACCCACCGGTTTCTGGCCATCATTATTGATAGAGACCTCTATTGGAGTCCGCATGTGGCCTATATGAAGAAGTGCCTGACCACTATTTCCCAATCGTTCATATTCCAGGCAGGAAAGACGTGGGGGATGTCAGTAGACGCAATGATGGAACTCTACAGAGCCATATTTATCGGCTTTCTGAGATATAGCTTGCACGTGCTGAGAAATACCTGCAAGACCAATGATCGTGTTCTACACGCAGTACAAGCCCAAGCACTGAGAGTGTGCCTTGGTCTGCCCAGATGTACGTCAACAGAGGCAACAATTGCAATTGCTGGTGACTATCAAATACAAACCCGCATTGCTGTAGAAGTCCTTAGAACGCACATCAGACACTTTGCACGTGCTTCCTGTCGTCACCTTGCACTGTTGCCTTCAGAGAGGCGCCAAGCATCGTTCGCTAAATTATTGTGAGGTACAACGAGAAACTTCCCTTTGGCTTCACTCCTGCATCTAAACCATCAATACCCCCTTGGTGTCTTATTTGACCCACAGTGCATCTTAGTGTACCAGAGATCTGGAGAAAATCTGAGCTTTCATCACCCGTGCTTGTTTGTTTGTTTCCTTGGGCTGATGGCTCATACCCACTCAGGGGGATTGGCCAAGAAAGTGTAGTGCAGTTTTTCTGTGATCATTTTAACTATGCGTAATGAATTTTTATTATAATATGACTAATGTAAGGAAAACCACATAAAAAGAGTGCAAACGAAAAAAAATATAAAAGTCAAGTTGAGCAACTTTTAGATTTCAGGCGTTGTGATTACCACTCAGCTGCGTTTACTTCACTTTGCCATGGAGAGTAATAAATAATATTTATTCGATTGAAGATCACAAAGGAATACGCTTGGTTGCCTGAATATGATCGCAAATGGCGTTGAAAGCATCCCTGTGGCAATGTCCCAAAACTGAAGTGCCAAAGCTTAGCGCAAATGTCGCCGTCAATCTAACGCCTATTTTCAAAAATGGAATAACTAGTAACCTTTTTCGAAGTATAAAACAACTGTCTCTCCTTCTTTTGCACGAGAAATATTCAGATTCAGACAGTGTACATCTATATACCGAAAGCTCCACAAACCGCCAGTGTTCTTCAGGGACAGTAGTTGTCCACACAAGAGGTGTTACAATCAGCTTTAGGACTGACCACTCCACGGCCTCTACAGCAGTGGAACTTGCAGCTTTGCGCACTGCACTTTGTGTGGTCAATCAGGAACCACCGCAACAAAGGTCAATTTTCTGTGACTCAAGGCCTGCCCTACAATCTATGCTTCCAGCCCTGCGACGCGCGCCGCATGAACAGCATGTTTTTTAAATTCGATGCCTTCTCCACACTTCACAGGAGAAATGGCATCATGTCACGTTTCAGCGGCTGCCAAGTCACTGCGGCGTCGTGGGGAACGAACATGCCAATAATGCCGCGCGGGTATCTCTTGAAGGAACACGAGAAGAAGCCATACCACTCTCACGGACTGATGCTGCCAGTAATCTTCGACGACCTGCGCGGGAAATAACGTTTTCACTATGGTGCCCACCAAGCAACGAGACAAATTGTCAACACCACCTGTCCTCTTTGATGGCTCTCCGCATGCCCACTGGGCTCGACCGAGGAGAAGCCACCCTTCTTCATCGCTTATGGCAAGAGGTGTCATTTACAAAATTTTATTCATTTGTCACAGGAATGGCCGACAACGCTCTCTGCGATGCCTGTCGTTGCGAAGAGACGTTACACCACATCATGTGCGACTGTCCGTTGTATGACATCCAAAGACAATCACTGGCGTCCGTCCTTGCGCGCATCGACAACAGCCAAATGTCTGTGGACACTATTCTTACAAGTGCCCGAGAGAAGACATTGCAACAGAGGGCGACAAAAGCAATGTTAAAATTCCTACGCGACATGGACTTGAACAAGCGGCTGTAACAGCAATCTCCAACACCACAAAAGACAAGACTAGACTATGAGTAAGTGTTCGCGAGTGTACTGCCTAATGTGCTGTGTTTATATCTCTTCCCTCTTTCCTCTCTATCTTTCATCTCCCCATCCCCCTCTCATGCGCAGGGTAGCAAACCGGCTGCCTATAGGCTGGTTAACGTCCCTGCCGTTCTTTTCCTCCAAATTTCCTTCCTTCCTTAGATAACTACAAAAACTAAAATCTGGTGACACAAGGAGCGGCGACATGAGCAGTTCGTAAGTTTATAGAGGAGGTCATAGTCTGGCTAGATAGAGTGTATCACCTCCCTTCCCTCCCAGAGAACATTCTGTCTTTTCACTAGGAGTTACGTAAAAAAGAAAGAGAGAGCGAGAAGCGAGCTAATTGTCGAGCCCTTTGTGCAATCGAATTGTGAACATGGTGGAATTGTTTGAAGCTTATGTCACATGTACAGAACAGACATCCATACACATGATACAATTTTACACGACACAGCAACAATTAACATATATTACTCGCGCTACAGACGAACAACAACCGGCCAGCGCTGGAGTTTCCACGGCAGCCCTGGCGCTCAAAGCTCGCCCTCCTCCCCCGCTTCTCCAGAAGAGAGTGGCGGCTGGTAGAGGCGGTGTTGGCGCACATCGCCGTAACAAAACCAACGGGCGTTGGCGGTACTGCTTCGTGTTTCAGAGCAATAATTCGTAGAAATGATGGAGGACGTATCCATCTGCAGCATTTCTGCTTAATCTTACCAATAAGAGAGGAAGTGGCGTTGCATCCAAGCGGTCAAGTGAGTGTGTCCTGCTCTTGTTCTTGTCTAGTAGTGTTGGCTGGTTTCTAGGCTGAACAACGTGTGTCGGCAATATTTATTCGATAGTGAAGACGGCCACCAGTGAAAACCATGCAGGGCCACACAGTCGAATTTGAACGGCATTTATCAGGAAATAAAAAAGGGCGTACCATGCAGCTTACGACATATGTGTTTTTTTTTCATCTGGCCCGCTGAGTGTTAAGTCTTTCACCTCAGGACTAACAAAGTTTCTCATACATTCATCCATCTGACACTAGCCCCGAGCTCCGTCTGATGCCACCGTGTGAATATAATGATACAGTGGACAGGTAGTCAATTTATTTCTAAGTCATCATCATCATCATCATTATCATCATCAGCAGCAGCCTGACTACGTCCACTGCAGTACAAAGGCTTCTGCCTTGTTCCGCCAGTCAAGTCGGTCCTGTGCTTGCTCCTACCAATTTACACCCGCAAACTACTTAATCTCATCTGCCCATCTAACTTTCTGTCTCCCCCTAACCCGCTTGCCTTCTCTAGGAATCCTGTTAGTTACCCTTAATGACCAGCGGTTATCATGTCTACGTGCTACATGCCCGGCCCATATCCATTACATCTTCTTGATTTCAACTATGATATCCTTATCCCCGGTTTGTTCCCTAATCCACTCTCCCTCTTCTAGTCTCTTAAGGTTACAGCTACCATTTTTCTTTCCATTGCTCGCTGCGTCGTCCTCAATTGAAGCTGAACCCTTTTTGTAAGTCTCCAGGTTTCTGCTCCGTATCTAAGTGCCGGCAAGATGCAGCTGTTATGTACCTTCCTCTTGAGGGATAGTGGCATCTACCTATCATGATTTGAAAGTGTTCGCTATGCTTCAATCTCGTGGTTCGGCTCCGCGGTTATTACCTGTCCTACGTAGACATAGTCTTCTACAACTTGAAGTACACTATTACCTATCTCGAAGCACTGTTCTCTTCGAGGTTGGTGTACATTACTTTAGTTTTCTGCAGATTAGTTTTAAAACCTACTTCTCTGCTCTCTTTGTCTAACTTCGTAATCATGAGTTGTAATTAGTCCCCTGAGTTACTTAGCAATGCAATGTCATCGGCGAAGCACAGGTCACTAAGGTACTCTCCATTTACTCTTATGGTTAACTGTTCCCATTCTGGGCCTCTGAAAACTTCCTGTAAACACTCGCTCCATAGCCTAGGGAAGACTGTATCCCCCTGCCTTACACCCTTCTTGATTGGTATTCTGTTGATTTCTTCATGAAGCACTATGGTAGCAATTGATCGCCTGTAGATTTCTTCCAGGGTGTTTATTTACGATTCGCCTTACATATTTCTAAATAGTTACGTATAAAGGGACGCTGCCTAGCAACAAAATTGGTGTACCTCTGAGCTGTTATACAGATACTCTTGAGGTGAATACGCGATGCTGATACGCTTCTGTTTTTTCTTCTGAATGCAGGGGTTTTTTTATGAACGAGCAGCGGACTATACTCGAAGCTTAGCGTTCTAATGTCAACCAATGCGCTAAGCTTCTTTTTTAGTGGACGCCGGGGTTATAGTAACATCGAAATTTATGACTTGCTGGAGAAGTATGAGATTGGATTGGATAAACTTTTATTGGATTGGATAAACTTTTATTAAGATGTCTTATTTTTACTCGTCGTTTAGTTCACCTAACGCACAGTTGCAGTTTTCATTTCTTAGCTAACTTCAGCGACTTTGAGCGTATCTATCTATCTATCTACTATCTATCTATCTATCTATCTAGCCGCCTATGACTTTTACCACTCCTGGTCGTTTCGTTAATGATATCGATACCAAACTTCGTATGGCATAACATGACTGTATCAAGAACATATCTAACTAGTCATATTATGAGCATCATGACATGTATGTCATGAATGTTGATGATTTACATTTCATGGGCCTCCTGCTCTTGCAGTGGTTTCATTCGCATGGCATGTTGCAAAACTGGTATGGTATGACATGATTGCATGGCGAACACAAGCGCCAAACCCTAACATGAAACCATGACATGCGTGTCATATAAAAACATGACTACATCCCGCGCTCATGATGTGCTCGTAGCCGTTTCGCTAGCATCACATATACCAAATTTGGTATTATGGTACGTTAATGGATGACGAAGGTATGATACTGGTGCAAACATGATAATCATAAGATGCGTGTCATGTAGGAACATGACTACAAGTCACGCTCATGATGCGCTCGCGGCCGTTTTGCTAGCGTCACATATACCAAATTTGGTATTACGGTACGTGAATGAATGACGAAGGTATGTGACTACTGCAAACATGATAATCATGAGATGCGTGTCATGTAAGAACATGACTACATGTCACGCTCATGATACGCTCGCGGCCATTTCGCTAGGGTCACATATACCAAATTTTGTATTACGGTACGTGAATGGATGACGAAAGTATGTGACTACTGCAAACATGATAATCATAAGATGCATGTCATGTAAAAACATGACTATATGTCACGCTCATGATGCGCTTGCGGCCGTTTCACTAGCGTCACATGTACCAAATTTTGTATTACGGTACGTGAATGAATGACGAAGGTATGTAACTACTGCAATCATGATAATCATAAGATGCGTGTCATGTAAGAACATGACTACATGTCACGCTCATGATACGCTCGCGGCCGTTTAGCTAGGGTTACATATACCAAATTTTGTATTACGGTACGTGAATGAATGACGAAGGTATGTGACTACTGCAAACATGATAATCATAAGATGCGTGTCATGTAAGAACATGACTACATGTCACGCTCATGATACGCTCGCGGCCATTTCGCTAGGGTAACATATACCAAATTTTGTATTACGGTACGTGAATGAATGACGAAGGTATGTGACTACTGCAAACATGATAATCATAAGATGCGTGTCATGTAAGAACATGACTACATGTCACGCTCATGATGCGCTCGCGGCCGTTTTGCTAGCGTCACATATACCAAATTTGGTATTACGGTACGTGAATGAATGACGAATTTATGTGACTACTGCAAACATGATAATCATAAGATGCGTGTCATGTAACAACATGACTACATGCCACGCTCATGATGCGCTCGCGGCCATTTCGCTACGGTCACATATACCAAACTCGGTACAACTTGATGCGAACAGACGACATAGGTAAATGCCACATCCAAACATGATAATCATGACATGTGAGTCATTTAACATGACTACATGCCACCCTCATGATGCGCTCGCGGCTGCTTCGCTACCTTCACATATGCCGAATTCGGCATTACGTGACGTCAATAGATGACTAAGGTAAGTGAAACCTGCAAACATGATTATCATAAGATTCGTGTCATGTGAGAACATGACTACATGCCACAGCGAAGGCGCCAATACATTTCTACGTGGCATGGTGCACGTGCTCGCCGGCGTTGATTTCGTGGCATCACGCCGGCGTTGCCACGCCACGCGCCAGTCCTGCCATATACTCGCAGGCGCGCGCCGCGCAGCATTGCTTTGACACATGCACGCTTCAGCGTGTCCGGCGTTTCTCCCTCAGGAAAAGAGGGAGGTGCCGTATTGTCTGGGTCACGCACCGACGCGAGATGCAGGATGTCGCATTTGGCGCCGGTTGCCGTCGGGCCGCGCCAACGGACACTGGTCACGCCGGGAGTCCGACTAAAGAGTGATCGCGCTTTCTAACGTGGCGTCGCTGTGCCTAGCATGCGCGCACGTCAACGCTACATCAGAGTATACAGGGCCCTTCATGATTCGCTGTCGGCCGTTCTGCTAGCTCCAGATATACCAAGTTTGGTGTTACGTGACGTCAATAAATGATGAAATATATGACTAATGCAAACATGATAATCCTGACACGCGTGTCATGTAAGAACATGACAACATACCACGCTCATAGCGTGCTCGCAGCCGTTTTGCTAGCTCCACTTATACTAAATTTGATATCACGTGACGTGAATAGATGACGAAGGTAAACGACACATCTAAACATGATAATCACGACACTGAAGTCATGTACGGCATCATTTACCTCAACCTCGTAACATTGTGCTGATATTAAAGTGGCATATGAACTTTTCTCTCTCGTGCTTCGCATATAATCGATTCCCACTTTACGTGGGATCTGCCAATTTTCTGTGCTGACCGGTGTCGGCTAAAAATAATATTCAACATCGATAATTGCAAGGCTTTCATGAGTCAATCAAGATGTCATTGTGAGACACGCAACAGTATGGTGTATCAGAATTAATTTTGACCACTTGTGGTTCGGAAATGCGCACATGAATCTTGGTTTACGGGTGTTCTTTCTATTTCACCCCCATCTTAGTGCAGCCGCCGTTGTCAGGAATCTATACGGCGCCCTCAAGCATAGCAGCGCGCACCACACGTGCTATACTGCCGCGATGGTTTGCTTGATGGACGTCCCCGCGCATACATACCGCGGATAGGGCGTACGTACGATGGCACAAAAAAGTGACGCAGCTACAAACACTCTGGTGGGCGGAATTGAACGTTGCACTTTTACGTCTTGAAAGAGAGGCGTTAACCACTGAGCCACCCCGAAGGGCAATGTTCACCGTTCAAACGGCAAGCTAGTTATATCTACCACTTACCGCTGCTCACGAGCATCTCGGGGGAGGGGGAGATTGTGTTTTCAGCATTACCAGCAAGATGGCGCAATGAGCACGCGTCACCACAACGCACGGCGGCGCCCGCTCTAATCTCCTTCGCGTACTTTCCCGGCTTAGAAAAGGGGAGTGATGGCTTCATAGCGACGCTCCTTCATGCATCCTTATCCCAAGGCGGCGAGGAGGGGAAGGTCATACGCCTTGGCGAGTCTTGGGCTTTACCTGGAACAATTATGCTGTCGTTACCGGGCGCACAAAGGTCACTGCAATCATTGCAGACTCCGTTTGCGAAAAGCGCCCGCTTTTCGGACACAGCAAAGTAACAAATGAAACGCTTATCCGCGTGCATCCGTACCTATGAGTACGTTTTGTGCGTCATTTGTGCGTGAGGAACACGGGGAATGTTTCGATCTGCTTTCCATTCTGCGCGTGACCTTTCAATTTTTGCTATCGCGTTCATTGCTTCGTCTTTCGGGCAAACCTGTGACTTCTTATTTGTTTTGTTTTACTGCAGATGTGGGCCGCGTGATAATCGTCGCAGCACGGACTTATCAATGAGGCGATGTCAGCCTGCATTTGTTTAACACAAAACCCACCACGCAACCAGAAAATGAGGACGATGGAGTCGCCACTACGACGCAACAGCGTCCATTCGTTGCCATTTACATAGACGCAGTCTGCTTCGGAGGCCTTCTTTCCGTTTTTCAGTGTTTTAAATGCCAAGCATTTCTTAGCGAACTTCGGCGACATTGAGGTTACCTACCATTCATCTAGCCGCTTACGACACTTAGCTCTCCTGGCCGTTTCGATAATGGTATCGCTACCAAACTTGGTATGGCATACCAAGACTGTGAGAAAAACATATTTTACTAGTTATAACATGAAAATCATGACACGTATGTCATGAATGTCATTATCTACATTTCATGGTCTTACAACTCTTGCGGTGCTTTCGTTCACATGAACTGTTGCAAACCTGGCGTGGTATGGCAAGATGGCATGGCGAACACAAGCGAAAGACCCTAGCATGAAAATCATGACATGCGTGTCGTGTAACAACATGACTACATGCCACGTTCATGATGCGCTCGCGGCCGTTTCGCTAGTGTCACATATACCAAATTCGGTATTATAGTACGTGAATGGATGACGAAGGTATGTGACTGGCACAAACATGATAGTCATGAGATGCATGTCTTGTAACATGACTACATGCCACGCTCATGATGCGCTGGCGGCAGTTTCGCTAGCTTCACTTATACCAAAGTTCGTATTATGGGACGTGACTTAATGACGAATTGATTTAGTGATATGTGGGGTTTAACGTCCCAAAACCACCATAAGATTATGAGAGCTGCCGTAGTGGAGGGCTCCGGGAATTTACACTACTTGGAGTTCTTTAACGTGCACCCAAGTCGGAGCACACGGACCTACAACATTTTGACCTCCATCGGAAATGCAGCCACCGCAGCCGGGAGTCGATCTCGCGACCTGCGGGTCAGCAGCCGAGTACCTTAGTCACTAGACCACCGCGGCGGAGTAATTGATGACGAAGGTATGCGACTGTTGCAAGAAGGATAAACATGAGATGCTTGTCATGTAACAGCATGTCTCCAGGCTACACTCAAGGTGCGCTCGCGGCCGTTTCGCTAGCTTCACATATGCCAAATTTGGTATTACGTCATGCCACTGGATGACGAACATATATGACTGGTGCAAACATAATAATCATGAGATGCGTGTCATGTGAGAACATGATTACATGTCACAGTCAAGGCACCTTTACATTTCAACATGACGTGGTGCACGTGCTCGCCGGCGTTCATTTTGTCGCGTCGTTGACACGCTATAGACACGCTAGGCGCTGGTCCTGCCATATAACCGCAAGCACGCGCCGCCCTGCGTTGCTTTCAAGCATGCGCGTTTCAGCGCGTACGGCGTCCCTCCGTCACGAAAAGAGGGACACGCAGTGTTTCTGCCACTTGGCGGCTCTGCGCTAATACCCTCTAGCAGACGACGCTCGCCGCAGCTCGCGCGCTGGTTTTCTGCACTTTTTTGTCGTCTGCTTAGAGTAATCGCGAACCTTGCTCGGAGTTGTTGCCATCACACTAAAAGAAGTAGTACTCACACGTAATAAATAATAAAGGTAAAATATACTCTCAATATGCCTCTTACAAGAGTGATAATTCGCGTCCCAGTCACCTTGCAGACGAGAAGTTTAACCCGTCGTTTGGTTGCAGTGGCAGTTGTAGGTCCGTCTGTTTGCTCAGCGGTGATGTCATCCTGTTTTTTTATCAGTCACCATGCGCTGCTGATGCGTTTCCTTCTGCACTTCTAGCCACCGAAATAAAGAAGCAGGTGAGTCCTTTCATGAAATTCCAACTCACACTGAGCTACATGAACGATGGCTACGAGTTACCAGGCGGAAGAACTGGGTGCCGAACTCCACTTCGAATTACTCGGCCGTGTGCAGCCTACATTTTGTGGAAACTCACTTTAGGCAAAATGCAAAAAGATGCATGCTAAAGCCTGATGCGGTGCCGAGTGTCTTTCCACATTACCCATCATACATGAGGAAGGAGCCACTAAAGGTGAGAAGCTACAGCAGCACTCAGAAAAGAAAGTGAGATTCCTCAACGGACACGTCAGCAAGTCTGCCAAATCAGGAAATCAATTCGCGCCCTGCACCGGGATCAGAAGTTTGCGCAAACACGCTTGACGAAGCCACTGAGCCCAGTAGCCGGCAATAACCAGAAAGTGTTGCTCCAAGCGACATCCAAGACTTCCCTTTTGTAGCAGCAGCTAGTCACTACTGTCATTCCGCAAACTTCCTTGAGCCAACTGATGCGGAGCCAGCAGAAGAGGGTGCCGGTGCGCGTGCCGTTAGGATCTTTGGTGTTCAAGCCGACAGCAGAAGCTCCGCAACAGCCTTCTTGGAGCGGAAAAAATGGCGCGACAAAGAAAGGGCGAGGAAGCAACGAAATGAAAAGTTGCAGGCAACAGTAGATGCCTACAAGAAAGAGCTGCATAGATTGAAGGAAGCGTGCAAAATAAGCAAATTTCTTCAAGTAGGCGGAGACTGCAATCAGGGCTGCACTAAAGCCAGAGTGATAATGGAACAAATCCTAAACTACAAGGTGAAAAAACCAAAGTGGAGTCAAACCACTATACGACAGTGCGTGATTCTGAGAAGCCTCTCAACAAAGTCAGACGAGTATATCAGGACCGAGCTCCTCGCACTACCGTACAGAACTACGCTACAAAGATACATAGGAACACCTGCCGGAGAAGTAGGCTTCAGTGAGCGAGTGAAGCAGAGGCTCAACACTGAAATGAAGTGCCTCGGGATGGGGCAAGCCAAAATTCGCATCCTCATCATAGACGAAATGAGAATGAAGCAAAGGCCTGAATACCACAAACAACGAGACGCCTTCTTGGGAGACATAGACATGGGCGCTCTCAACCAAGTGTTGTCTCAGACTCGGAAAAAAGCGAACTTGCGAACTCGCTTTTGTGCTTTTTGATCTGTGGTCTTCACGCTAGGTTTCGGATCCCAGTGGGATATACGTCTTTACCAGATCATGCACTGGCGAACTACTTGCGGAAACGACCAAGCACGTCATCGAGAAAACAGAAAAAATGGGATTCGAGATAGTTGGAGTTGTTGCGGACAACCACAATGTAAACGTCGCGGAAATGGAAATATTATCAGGTGGGCAACCGAAAACCCGAGTGCCTCATCCCGCGGACCCAAGCCGCAGTTGGCTGCTGGCGTTCGATCAAAGTCACATCCTCAAAAACATCCGATCGCAATTTCTGCACGAGAATTGGAAAGAAATGGCGAAATTTCTTCAACCTTCACAAAGGAACTCTATAAGATGCAGCGGGGCTCGATCATCAAGCCGGTCTGTTTTCTCACGAGGAAAAATGGGAGTCAAGCCTGTCGTCCAGTTTAACCAGCCGTGACAGCGGCTTTGTCTTTGTGAAAGATCATGCCGGGCACACGTGCGACCCAAAGTTTGCCAGCGTCGGTCCAACTGTTGAGTTCGTGTATAATGTGAGCAGATGGTTTACTCTCATGGACGTCAGCAACTGCCAGCAATATATTCACCAGAGCCATCTGGACACCAGGCTGTTTGATGATTCTGTGTACTCCAGACTTCATTGGCTGGAACTTGTTTGTTTTGTTTTTTTTTAAATACATTAAAGAGCTCAAGAGGGCAAGCGTGCCAATGAACTTTTTAACAAAAGAAACTCACCATGCAGTGGTATTCATCACAATCGCCAACGTCCAGTGTATGCATTTTCTGTTAGATATAGGTTTCGAAATTGTGTTGACTAAAACGTTTTCAAGCGACCTCATAAAATTCCTCTTTCGGGCGCTTCGAAGCAGCGCTGACTGCAATGCTATGCTTGATGTCAGAAGCACTCTTTCGGACCTTGAGAATATCCTGAAGACGGGCATCGTTGCGGCTCCCCACACAAGAAATGTGCTGAGCTCAGCTTCGTTCGCTTCCTCGGGGAGCATTATTAGGAGCGGCTAGTCGAACAGCACATCAACAAGCGCGGTCGCAGCAGTGATCTTGGCGCAGCACCTACTACAGGAAGTCTGCACTTCGATGGAGCCACTTATGCCCATGCCAGATATAGCAGCAGTTTCTCCCATTGCAGGATACATATCTCGCGTCGTGAGTGAAATGACTGAATGCGAGCGCTGCGTGTTGTTAGTCTTGAAGGCAAAAGGGAGCAGCCCCAGTGCTACGGACGGCTTGATTTCCCACCAGGACAGAGGTGGCTTGTGCTATCCCACTGCGGAGCTCATGCGTGTGCTGCATGCCCTGAAAAGATTTCTGTACGGAATGATTCTGCACCACACAGCTCTCCTTAAGCTAAAGAGGTGCGTCGTGAAGAGTGCGGATGTAATTGTTCGCCTGCCAGTACTGCTGTGTGACCGTTGTGACCAAATCCAAAGGCGCAAATTAATAGAACTTGTGTGCAGAAAGTTCGCCAAGCCGCTGTTCACAAACTATGTTGTCGACTTCACCGATAAGAAATATATGACCAGGTTTTATCAAAGGAAGCTATTGCCACAGAAATGTTTGAAGCTTTTAAAAGCATGCACGAAACACGCGCACCTTCAACGTTGCACTGACAAGTGGTTTCAGTTCAACCAGTTGTTTCTTAACTTGTAGCAACTCATTTATTTTTATTTTTGGGCATAAAAACTGGTATGTCTTGTTTCATTACTTCAACCTGTGAATTCCACTTATATTTTGATTGGGA
>NW_027465447.1:0-27046 GCF_043290135.1 Rhipicephalus microplus | reverse complement strand
GTCAGAGGAAGAGGAGGGCAGGAGGCAGCCCTCGCCTCGTTGCCTACTGAGAAGCAGTTTTCTTGTTCGGCTGCGTACGGGGGCCGGGATCAATCAGAGGTGGAACGTTCCCAGATTGGAGCATGGAGGCGCCCTTGTCAAGTGTCTTGGATGACGTTTGCTGTGATGGTGTCTTAGCTGGAGGTAGTGCTTGTTGAACTGTCCCTCCAGTAGCAGGGTTCTTCGTGGCTTTGTTGGTAGCTCCCGGCTGACGTCCTACTGGGCACGACGCCAGATGTCTTGGCTTTGACCGCTGCTTCACCGAGCTGCAACTGCCATAATGCCCGCCCGGCTGCTGCAGGTGGCGACACCATGCTTTGCAGGCATGTGATCCGGTGAGGTATCCCTCACCACACACCAGGCATGATGGCTTGCACTCGTGCGGTGCCATCTCCTCTCAGAAGCACCCACAACCTTAACAACAATGGCCGCAGCATTGGCCGTTAGGGTGGGGACACAACTCCACCCGGTGGCCCACGATACCACGGCGGTAGCAGGCTGGAATGACGCGTTTAGATTCACGTATTAGTATCAAAACGCTATTGTAGTGCACGAAACATGGCACGCAGCGGCCCTCAAAAGTTATAAAGGCCACCGAAGTCTTGCCAAGCTTTCTGATTAAAGCAATGCTTCCATCACGCCAATAGATCTTAGCTTTCAAGGAGGCGGAGGTCTCTGCTCATGCACCGTAATGACGCCAGGCAAACTTCCCCCACTAATCTTGGTGTGGCCGACCATTGGTAGGAGACATTGTGAAGTTTCGAGTGAGAATTCTCGAAAGAGAGGGTTCGCAGAGTTGATGTTTTTGGTGAGACAACAATGATATTAGGAGCGAAGCTCTTAAGGCGTGGGCTGTGCGTCCCCTGTATGTAAGCCACCTCTCCTTCAGTTCTAAGTATTACGCTAGCCACCGCCCGATCTAAAGGGTACAGCCATATCCATCCGTCCATCCGTCCTTCATCCATCCATCCATCCATCCTTCCATCATCCATCCATCCATCCATCCATCCATCCATCCATCCATCCATCCATCCATCCATCCGTCCGTCCGTCCGTCCGCCCGTCCGTCCGTCCGTCCGCCCGTCCGTCCGCCCGTCCGTCCATCCGTCCGTCCATCCTTCCGTCCATCCGTCCATCCGTCCATCCGTCATCCGTCATCGTTCCGTCCGTCCGTCCGTCCATCCGTCCGTCCGTCCGTCCGTCCATCCGCCCGTCCGTCCCGTCCGTCCGTCCGTCTGTCCATCCATCCATCCATCCATTCGTCCGTCCGTCCGTCCGTCCGTCCATCCATCCATCCATCCATCCATCCATTCGTCGTCCATCCATCCATCCGTCCGTCCCATCGTCCGTCCATCCGTCCGTCCATCCGTCCGTCATCCGTCATCCATCCGTCCATCCGTCATCCATCCGTCCGTCCATCCGTCCGTCCATCGTCCGTCCGTCCATCCATCTGTCCATCCGTCCGTCCGTCCGTCCGTCCGTCCGTCTGTCCAAAAGATGCACGATGCACTAGACGCGGTACGTGTAGTTGATTATGAAAGTTGCGGGAGGTGTTATAAAATAGGAATGATGCCACATATGGCGCGTGTCATCGTTCGATATAGTGCGGCGACGTACGCTAGGGGGGAGCGTTGCAATAAAATCGAGTGGGCAAAATGTACGGAGGATTCATGGTTTACCAGGTTTACCCTCCGAGCTTCGCCCACTCATCATCATTCACTTCGTGGATATGGCGGCATTTTTTTCGCTCCCACATAGACCACACACTGATAGAGTCACTCGAGGTAGCGTTCACGTATGAGGTGAGCTGACGCCTAGTTCATCTGCTTGAAAAGTAGCTTTGAGATCCACCGTGACACGAGGCTTCAGCACGATGGTGAAGTCTTGGGCAGCAATGCGGGGCATTGCGGTAGGCCGCCTTAATACACGGGATGTCTTCTTCTCTGGTGGTATGTTTGAGGACGCGGCCTTATTGGTAGCCGATGCCTTGGTAGCTTTAGATTGCTGGCGAGGCTTGCGGAGGGCCACCACAGAGAACAGTCCCCTCATCCACGATATCCGTAGTGAGCGGAGTTTTCGGGCACGGGGGCAGAAATTTTTTTCCACGCCATGTCGTGGGATCATATCCACGGAGAGTGGTGGCCGCCATCTGTGGCTGCGGCCGCGGAGAAATACCGACGCAGTCAGCATTCGGTGCAACGCCTGGTCAGGCGAGCGTAGCTCCCACGAGTTCAGGTCAACAAGTGGACATAAAATGTCCAAAATCAGCCCACCTGGAAGAGAGAGGTATTTTATAGTTAAGAAGAATGTTACGAAGACGATAAGATCAATATTGATGAAGTGTGAAGGAGGGTTCCACCGGTCCTCACGAACAGAGTGGGAGCCAATGCGACGCGCGTCCGCTCTCGTTGCGTGCTCGTAGCGTTTCCATAGTTCCCGGAGAAGCAATCTACATCTCCTGAAGGGAAGGAGACGCTCTGCGCGTCGGAGAGTGTCTTCGCGCGCACATCGCGTTCCGCTGTGAATGCCAATTTCGACCAGTCAACAGCCTCAAATCTTCCTGACCTGCACGGATTATCGTCTGCAAAAATCACCTGAACATTTCTACACCTAGTTCACTAAGATCGGCTCCTATTTTGTCATCAAGGGGACGACCTTGACCTTACGGAACTGCAAGGCAACGAATGAATCTCTGTTCTCAGAGGCGGCAAGAATACCCTGTAAACAAAAATATACCCAGCTTCGAGGAATCGGGCGATGATTCGCCCGCTCTGCTCCGGTGGCCTCACTCAAACCAGTTATTACGAGGGCAAATGTATTTGTTTGCCACCGTTTTTCTCCTGTGAGTGCCGGACGAAAACAAACTAAGAAAAACAGGGCCAATTTCTTGATTATACGGCCGTGGTTGCCTCCGGAAATCATCCGGCACATCGCTTTTGTCCCGGTGGATGCTCCCCAATTGCTCCGGCTCATCGCTCAGCGGCATTGATTGGCTGTTCAAGGAGGGAAGCAGGGAGCTTCGCCGCCGGGAGGCCGTTCATTACAACCAAGCTGACGCAGACCAAGCCGGTGCAGTGAGAATTGTGCGAAGAGTTCGGCCACGATCGCGAAAAGAAATTGTTGTGTGCACCTTCTAGATATCACAAGCGACTACATGCTGCAATGAAGGTTATCATCGACACAAGCGAGAGTTGTGTGAACGGTAATCGTGTGATGGTTCCTGGCAGCGAACGACAGAATGTGATCTCCCGAGTGGTGAGAAACGCGGTGGTCGTTGGTGCGGTGCAAAATTGGTGAGTGAGCTCTTCTTGAACTTTATGTGTCATTTGAGTTATATGTCACGAAGTGCTAAGATAGGTAATGTTGGGGTAATCAAGAAACAGGTTATCAATAATAGGTTGATTTTACAGAACGTCCGTAAACGTCTGCGCGAATTCTGATAATGCGTTGTTTGGCTAAGAGTCTTCTAATTGCAAAGCATTTCTCAGCGAACTTCGGGCGACTTTGAGCGTATCTATCTATCTATCTATCTATCTATCTATCTATCTATCTATCTATCTATCTATCTATCTATCTATCTATCTATCTATCTATCTATCTATCTATCTATCTAGCCGCCTACAACTTTTAGCTCGCCTGACCGTTTCGGTAATGATATTGTCGTGTGTTAGGTTCGTCACATAGCAAGGCGTGTGGACGCGAGGAAGATGGAGACAGTGAGGAAAACAAACGGGAGTTATATTGGACGAAGAACAAAAACTATTGCACATACAGTACTATAAGTTATACACACGCGTAGTTCACACACAAAAGAAAAGAGTAACCAGTCTCACAGTCTGTGCCGTAGGCCGGTGCCTCGAAGTGGGACCCGTTGCGTGCTCGGATGCAGTCGTCGCTTGGGTGCCAGGTCAGCATACCACTGTCGAGGGCATCACCAGGTCTAGGCGTAGCCGCACACTGTCAGCGACGTCGGCTCGGTAGACGTGGTCAGCAGCTCCGGTCTTTCGAGGGCGCTCGCCGTACCGAGATGTCCACAGGACCACTCACCGAGACTCATGCTGGCCACGCCGACACGCCGTGCCCCGAGGACGTCAATGGCTCGAGGACAGGAACCCGGCCTTTCGAACCTCGCGCGTAGTTGCGGGTTCGCCCTAGCCTCCCTTGCGTCGTCTTGCCGGCGTCCCGAACGGCTTCGTTCCCCGCGAGCGTCTCCTCTTCTTTTTTCAATGGGCGCGCTGCAATGCCTCTTCATTTTTCTCATCTCCAGGTGATGTGGCGCTGTCGTCTGCTATGCTCGCATTTTAAGGTACTACATCACAATATCGATACAAAATTTTGTATGGAAAACATGATTGTATGAACAACATATCTGGCTAGTCATAACATGAAAATCATGACACGTATGTCATGAATGCCATGATTTATATTTCACGGTGGTTGCAGCTCTTGCGGTAGTTTCGTTCACATGACATGCATGTTGCAAAACTGGTATGGCATGACATGACTGCATGGCTAACGCAAGCGACAGACCCTAATGGAGAAATCATGACATGCATGTCATGTAAGTCATGAGTCATGACTACACCGCCACGCTCATGGTGCGCTTGCGGTCATGTCGCTAGCTTCAGACATGATAGTCATGAGATGCGTGTCATATTAGAACATGACTACATGCCATGCTCATGATGCGCTTGTGGTCGTTTTGCCAGCTTCACATATACCAACTATGGTATTACGGGCGTGAATGGATGACGAAGGTTGGTGCCTGGTGCAAATAAGATAATCATCAGGTGCGTGTCATGTAACAACATGACTATGCCACGCTGATGATGCGCTCGCGGCCGTTTCGCTGGCTTCATATATACCAAGTTTAGCATTACGGGACGTGAATAGATCAAGAAGTTATGTGACTGGTGCAACGTGATAATCATGAGATGCGTGTCTTGTAAGAGCATGACTACATGCCGCACTCAAGGCACCTATACCCTTCCATGGACCAGGCACGCGTGCGCACCGGCGTTCGTTTCGTCGCGTCACGACGGCGTCGCCAGGCCAGTTGCCGGTCCCGCCATCTACTCGCCCGCGCGCGCTGAGTTGCTTTGACGTATGCGCATTTCAGCGCATCCGGCGTTCCTCTGTTACGAAAAAAGGACACGCAGTATTGTCTGGGTAACGCATCGGCACGGAATGCAGCATGTCACATTAGAGAGTTTTAGTACTACGTACGCTGCGTACGTGGCGGCGTTGCGTACGTAAGGACGCCACGTTCTGCGTAGTGCGCATGCGCAGACCGCAACGTGCACGTATCGCGTTACGTACGCAGCCGCTACGTACGCACGCATGAGATGCGTGCGTGAGTACGTATGAGCTGATCGCACCGCTCTCGAACAAGTTCGGCGACAGCGCGAGACTTCGTTTTGCAAAATGGCGGCATCGAGGGCAAGCACCAACCGGCTCTGTGGCTTAAAATATGGCCATAATCTGGCTATAACACTTGGATTGGCTCACATTGGCTGCCAACAACACGTGCTTCTATTTTGATCTACCAGATGGCGCAACACGCTTCACGCTCGTTACGTACGTGGGTACTACGGCGTACTAAAAAGCCGATTAGTGGCAAACGACGCCACGTAACGCAATGTGCTTGCGTGATGCGTACGTAGTACCATTCCGCAGTATAAAACTCTCTATTTCCCGCCGTTGGTCACCTAGGCGCGCCGACAAACGCTGGTTGCGCCGGTCGCGCCTGGCGTCAAACTACAGAGTGGTCGCGTTGGTAGCGCATAGTTGCTGTGTCTAGCGTTGACGCGCGTCAACGTTACGTCGAGTGTATTGGGCCATTCATGATGCGCCTGTGGCCGCTTCGCTAGCTCTACAATATATCAACTTAGTATCAGGTGACGTGAATAGATGACGAAAGTAAATGACACGTTCAAACGTGATAATGATGACAAGGAGGTAACGTACGGCCTAATTTACCCCTGCTTCATGACAATGTGCTCATTTTACAGTGACATATCAGCCTTCCTCACTCGTGCTTTGCATATCATATATTCCACTGTACCTGGGATCTGCCAATTCTTTAGGGCGAAGCTCCTTATAGCGGCACCCGTTCATTCCCTCGTAGTCATAGTAGTAGTGTGTAACCAGCCTTACATTTTGACTTCCAAGGTGATTCCGGTGAGAGATTTCTTCTGTGCGTTGTTGAACAATAAAAATTTCGCAGCGTGCTTGTAAACTAAAAGCCGAATCCTCCTGTCTCTCATTCCCCCTTTGCAGCCATTGGCATGTACATTGAGCACTACCTGACAAGAAAGGGTTGCTACGTTATTCTCGCTGAGCGTAACCTCCGTGGTTTTAAAAAGGTTTAGCAAGCGTAGGGCCGCAGTGCCCTTGAATACACTGAACTAGTAGATACCATGAACTGGAGGTGTTAAAGGTGGGAAGTAGACACGAAGCGCAAGCCGTAAGAAAGTGTGCGTGTGCCTCCTCTCGTTCAGTCCATGGAATGTCCGCTGATGGCGGTGCTTGTATATGAGTAATATATGACGAAAAGATGCGAGATGATGGTACTAGATGAGTGTTGAATATGTGGACGAACGGACGTACAGACAGATGCATGGGCGGACGCACGGATGGCTGCATGGACGGATGGACGCACGGGCGGACGCAGGAGCGGATGCATGGACGAACGCAGGGATGGACGCACAGATGGACGTGCGGATGGCCGAACAGACGCACGCATGGACGGGCGGATGACGCATGGGTGGCCACACAGACGCACGCATGGACGGACGGAAGCAAGAACAACAATGGACGGACAGATGCTTCGCCCCTTCTCCAGGATTCACTCCGTGGATATGCTGCAATTTTTTAACATAACTTCGGTAATTTTATTCACACCACTCTAACACTTGGAGCACTGATGATGTATCAAATAATAGAAAATTGCACGGTTGTTGGTCAATTTTATAAATAGGTAATAGTTGTTATATCTAAACCTAACAGGTTAACTCATATTTTGGTATTGTTATCATACAAAAGCGGTAATATTTGTCCGCTTTCCATATTAACAAACGCCAGGTCGAGGTCTACCACAGCGTATAAATTAATTTGATAAATCATGTAAGCTGTACTGAGAAAACATGAATGCGCGAAATAAGTGTTCATTCTTTTGAAATTTACTGAATTGATCATAGTGCAAAGGGTTTGGTGTAGACTTTAAGAACTTTTACACGCACTCATATTGGTGGATTTTTTTTTGTGTCAGTGTTATCTGAAATACCAACCATCGTGGGTCACCCTGCTCGTAGAACAAGGAACATAGGAAGAAAGCAGGTGATCAGACACGTGGTGAATAATGCGTATTGAAGGCATGGTCGGCTCGCTAGGCAAAGCAAGTGTAGAACTTAAAAGAACCGAGCATTCGGCGAGGTTAGTATTTTATTGTAGATGAAGTTTCGGGCAAAAAAAAAAAAGAAATGGCAGATCCCATGTACGGTGGGAATCGATGATATGCGAAGCACTAATGAGATATGTGATAGTTCACTTTAAAATAGCACAATGTTACGAAATTCAGGCAAATGATGCCGTATATGACTTATGTGTCATGATTATCATGTTTCGATTAGCATTGTTTGCCTTCGTTATCTATTCACGTCCGTTACAACCAAATTAAGTATATGTGCAGCTAGCGAAATGGCCGCGAGCACGCTATGAGCGTGGTATACTGTCAATGTTTGCACATGACACGCTTCAGTAATATCATTTTCGTACAAGTCATATACATTTGTCATTCATTGACGTCATTCAACATCGAATTTGCTGCATGTGGAGCTAGCAAAATGGCCGCGAACGCATCATAAAATGCCCAATATGCTCCAATGTAGCGATACGCACGCGCACGCTCGGCACAGTGACGCTACGTTAGCAGAACGCGAGCACTAAATAGTCTGACGCCAGTCTCAACCGGCGCGACCAGCGTCCGTCGCCATGGCCCGACAGAACCAGCGCAAAATGCGACATGCTGCATTTCGCGCCGATTCGTCACCCAGACAACATTGCGTCTCCCTCTTTTCGTGACGGAGGAACGCCGGCGCACTGAAACGCGCATGCGTCATAGCAACGCAGCGCGGCGCGCTCCTGCGAGTATATGGCAGGACCGGCGCATGCGTGGCAGCGCCGGCGTGACGCGACGAAATGAACGCCGGCAAACAGTCGCGCCGCGTCACGTTGAAATATATTGGCACTTTGAATGTGGCATTAGTCATGTTCTTACATGACACGCATCTCATGATGATCATGTTTGCACAAGTCACGTACCTTCGTTATCTATTGACGTCACGTAATACCAGATTTGGCATATGTGAATCTAGCGAAACGGCCGCGAGCGCATAATGAGTGTGGCATGTAGTCATGTTGGTAGATGACATGCATGTCGTGATTATCATGTTTGTATGTGTCATTACCTATGTCGTCCGTTGGCGTTGCGTCATACCGAGTTTGGTACATTTTAGCTAGCGAAGCAGCCGCGAGCGCACCATGAGCGTAGCATGTAGACATGGTGTTACATCACACGCATATCATGTTTATCCTGTTTGCACCAGTGTCATACCTTCGTCAGCCATTGACGTTCCGTAATACTAATTTTGGTATAAGTGAACCTAGCGAAACGGCCGCCAGCGCATCATCAGCGTGGCATGTAGTGATGTTGTTACATTGCACACATCTCATGATTAGCATATTTGCCCAGTCACATACCTTTTCATCCATTCACGTTGCGTAATACCAAGTTTGGTATATGTGTCACTAGCGCAACGACCGCGAGCGCATCATGAGCGTGGCATGTAGTCCATTTTGTTACATGACACGCATGTCATGATTTTCATGTTAGGGTCACGTGCTTGTGTTCGCCATGCAATTATGTCATACCATACCAGTTTTGCAACATGCCATGTGAACGAAACTACCGCAAGAGCTGCAACACCGTGAAATATAAATCCATGACATTCATGACATACGTGTCATGATTTTCATGTTATGACTAGCCAGATATGTTCTTCATACAATCATGTTTTCTATACCAAATTTTGTATCAATATCATTACCGAAACGGTCAGGCAAGCTAAAAGTTGTAGGCGGCTAGATAGATAGATAGATAGATAGATAGATAGATAGATAGATAGATAGATAGATAGATAGATAGATAGATAGATAGATAGATAGATAGATAGATGCGCTCAAGGTGCTGATGTTCGCTAAGAAATGCTTCGCATTTAAAAAAAAAGGACAAGAAGCAAGAAGGCACATACAGGCGCAGCCTGTGCTTTGATTTTGGTCCATTTTTCGCATTAGCGCAAAGCGCAGTCCACAAGGGTTAAGGGACGCCCAAATTTTTGTGGAAGAGAGTTAAGGGAAGAAATACTTATTTTTGCAGCCCGTTTGACCACACAGCTCAACGTAGGACGGAGGGCCATGGTTAAGAGAGTAAGAGAATGAAGACAGGGCACCCTGTCGAGAAACTAGCGTATATTCTGTGTTCATCATAGGAAAAAAGTAGTGCCGCGCTGCAGCAAGTAGTGCCGCGCTACAGCTGTGAATGCAGTGTTTTTGTGTGCTGTGTGTGTGGGGGGGGGGGGGGTCAAGTTTTTTACGACTAAACAGGCAAAACTGAAAATGTTCGCTGTCCGTTCCACCTTCTCTCTGAAAAAGAAAACACTTGTTTCTATCTCTTTTACGAACAGGGCTCGAATATTAGAAGCAACAACTTTGACCTGTGAACAAGACAGGGGAAAAGAGAACCCTTCGAATCCTGATGATTCGAGGGACACAAGAGAAGACGCTGCGCTTGTTTGTCTCTTCGCTTGTGTCCTGTTGGTTTGCGCTTCCAATTATTTCCTGGTGAACTCGCCGTGACGCCTGTATGAATGACCTTGCATGACCTCCGATGTTTGCACGGACCTGTAAGTAGGGTAAACTGGTCTACCTTTCCTCATTTCTTCCTCATTTCTGCCAGTATATGATGAAAATGTAGTTCGGATAGCCGGCGCGATGTTAGTACCTTTAATTGCTAAGTTATTTTGTTACGTAGTGGAGAACTTTTTTTGTTATTGGGGCTGTTAGTTTTTAAAGAATACATGCTCATGCAATCACTATACTTCGAAAAAAGTTCAGTATCAAAACAGAGTAAGAAGTACTAATTGAAAAAAGAAAACAAAGTCAGTGTGAACTTCTCTCGAAAATTATTTTGAAATGCAGAATGAAGGGACGTTTTTTAAAAGATAGGCCGGAAACTTGCTAAATTTAAGGGTCTAATTCGCTTGAAGTATGACAATGAAAGCGATGGAAAAGTGAGTGTAATATCAGCAATAGTATGTGGTAAAATTAGGAAATTATCTGGAGAGGCATTCTCGATATTGCCTTCGAGAATACCAAAATTCGCTCATTTTAGTGAAAAAAAAATGCTTTCAAGTGTTTAGCAGGTGTAGGGCTATTGATTTAGAAATACATCGGAAACTTTCGTCCGTTGTGAACTTGGCGTCGCGGAGGTGTGTTTTTATGGCGTTCTGGCTGTCTGAAACCGGAATACATAAAACTGACTTCCTTATATTGAACGCTGTTTCTGTGTTTTTGTGTTTGTGTGGTCGGTTTACGAGGCTAGTTATTCTCGTCTACTCACGGACTGTATATTATGTAACGAGTATCCGTAGCTTCAGTGTCCTCAGATTTCATGCCGCTTGCATGCATTGCAGTTCCCATGTGTAAATGTTCTTTTCGCTCAATTATGCAGGAAGCAATCAGCTGAACCCTTGGGTCGTCAATGAAGCTGATGAATGGTCCTTTGGGGATGATGAACTGTTGTTCTCGGCGGCCATGTTTTCTTCGCTTGTCGCGCATCGTTTTAAAGCATTCTGCGCTTCATTTGGAAGCGCTGCGCTTTAAACTTGAGTGCTGTTGATTTCATGGGCTCTGTCTCTTTTTGTTTGTCTTTCCTTGTCATTTTTTACCAAATGATGGGCCGTAAACCAGAAACAGCAGCGTAAATTGATGCAACCAAATAATAATATTTCAAGTGTTTTCTTGAATTTCATCTGCTAGAGCTGCGTGGAAAAGAAATACACAGTAAGTCTGCAGTGCTTGCATCAAAATTAATAATTCCTTCATATATATAACCGACGTGTGACACGATCAGCACAAAATAAATTAACAGAGCAGCAAATACTTTTTAGAAAATACTGATACATTTCACTGAAGTTCCGTGCGGACGAAGTAAAAGCATTCGTAAAATACTCCGGAAGTGCCCCGCAAAAGCTCCGGATAGCGGGATTGAAAAAAAAAAATGGCAGATCGAACGTAAAGTGGGAATCGTTGATATGCGAAGCACGGATGAGGAAGCTTGATATGCAACTTTAAAATAAGCACAACAATACGAGGCTGAAGTAAATAATGCCGTACGTGACTTTCATGTCATGATTATCACGTTTGGACGTGTGATTTACCTTCGTGGTCTATTCACGCACCTAGCGAAAAAGCCGCGTGCACGCTATTAGCGTAGCGTGTAGTAATGTTTTACACGACACGAATATCATGATTATCATGTTTGGACATGTCACGTACCTTCGTCATCCATTCACGTCCTGTAATACCAAACTTGGTATATGTGAAGCTAGCGAAACGGCGGCGAGCGCACGTAACGTTGACGCGCACCCACACTGGACGCAGCGATGCTACGCTAGCAAAACACGAGCACTCTATTTTTTGCTACTAGGCGCGAGCAGCGTCTCTCGGTGAGGCCCGGCGGCAACCGGCCCGAAATGCGACGTGCTGCATTTCGCGCTGACGACGTTACCTAGACAGCACCGCGTCTGCTTAGCTTCGTGACGGAAGGACGCGGCGCGTTCAAACGCGCATGCGTCATGACAACGCACCGCGGTGTGCGCCGGCGAGTATATGCCAGGCAGATTTGCACCTGGCGTGGCATCGCTAGCGTGACGCGACAAAGTGTTTTGGCGCCTTGAGTGTGTCACATAGTCATGTTATTACATAACAGGCATCTTATGATTATCATGTTTGTACCAGTCACATACCTTCACCATCCATTCACGTGACGTAATACCACATTGGCATATGTGAAGCTAGCGAAACTGCCGCGAGCGCATCATGAGTGTGGCATGTAGTCGTGTTTCTTACATGACACGCATGTCATGATTATCATGTTTGGACGTGTCATTTACATATATGTCATCTGTTAGGGTCACGTAATACCAAATTTGGTACATGTGAAACTAGCGAAACGGCCTCGAGCACATCATGAATGTAGCAGGTAGTCATGTTGTTACACGACATACATCTTATTAATATCATGTTTGCAACAGTCACATACCTTCGTCATCCATTCACGTCCCGTAATACCCAATTGAGTGTTTGTGAAGCTAGCGAAACGACTGCGAGCGGACCATGAGCGTGGCGCGTAGTCAGGGATCACGACTTACATGACATGCATGCCATCATTTCCACATTATGGTCTGTCACTTGTGTTCGTCATGCAGTCATGTCATACCATGCCGATTTCGCAACATGTCATGTGAACGCAACCACCGCAAGAGCAGTAAGACCTTGAAATATAAATTATGACAATCATGACAAACATGCATTGATAGTTATGTTATGACTAGTCAATTATGCTCGCCTTACAGTCATGTTATGCCATACCAAATTTGGTATTGATACCATTAAGGAAATGGCCAGGAGAGCTAAATGTCGTAGGCGGCTAGATAGATAGATAGATAGATAGATAGATAGATAGATAGATAGATAGATAGATAGATAGATAGATAGATAGATAGATAGATAGATAGATAGATAGATACACTCAAAGTCACTGAAGCTCACTAAGAAATGCTTCGCATTCAAAACCTGCGAAAAATGCTCCAGAGGTTCCACGTAATTACTACGGCCAGCCGGAGCGAAAGGCCGAAAAATATGCTCCGGTGGCGCCACGCAATTACTCCGGCTGGCCGGAGTGAAATATCAGTGAGAGATGCTCGGGATGTGCCACGCAAATGCTCTGGTCAGCCGGAGTAGACACTTTGCTTCGGAGGTCCGATGCAAAGAGGAAATGTGCTAGAGGTCGCTAGAGGACAAGCGTTGTACTCCGACCTCGGAGTAATGTTTTTGCGGTGTAGCGAGAGCAATCACACGCAGCCCGCCGGCCGAGAGCCCAACGGGGTGTTAAAGCGAAGCCGAACGCTGCTCTACGACACGTCGCAGCTGCGAGCCGGCGATGCCACTCCGTCATCGTACGACCGGGTCGCGGCCTCAACGTTCAAGCCTGCAAGCCGCACTCTCGCCGCACTGATCATGGCATCTCAGCTAGCGCCGTCGGTAACGGAATAGGACATTATTTGTCTCAACTCGATGCAGAACATTTTTGTCGTCAGCACGCCCAGTGCTATTAATGCAGCTGCCTGCAGTCGAGTAACTGGGATTATTCTCACCAGCCAGAGACACCCGGTCACGGCCCACCTTTCACCTGCCGGCATTACGAGGAGAGGTGTGATTCGCGGCGTCAGCACTGACTTTAACAACACCACACTCAACCACATGCTAATGCAACCACGCAACCCGAGCCTACTAAATCGACTCCTGCCGCAACTGCGGCCAAGTGGATCACGACCAAGACGTGTGCCCCCACTCCTTCAGCCAAGGTATGCGACCAATACAGATGCTTACCAATGGACAACCCACACGTGTGCCACCAACCAGTGCGTGCTTTATGCGGCTAAGCACACCGCACGGGCGACCACGAATGCCGACATCGCTACCTGCTGCCTTACTGGGGCACCGCCATCGTCAGCGCCGTCGCCGACGAAAGCAAGCCCAACAGCAAACACCCTCCCCAGGACCCAGCCCAGTTCCTGCCAAGGCTATCGAACACCAAGGACCTCTCCCAGGCCCACGATCTTCTTCCATCCCGCTGACAAGCTTACATGGGTCGACAAGGTGGCAGGTAGAATTGAGAGCCACGCGGCACAGAGTTGGGGGTTTTTGCCACAGCGACTTGACAAAGTACTAGCACAGCTAGAACACATGCATGCGGAGCAGGCTGAAGAAATAAAATCGCTTAAACAAGAGCTAGCTAAATACTAGGCCTCGGAATCACTCCAGGGTAGCGTGAGCAGTGGCCCCGTCTCGATACGAGACGCTAAAAACGAGCATGCCCGACGCCTACGACCTTCGAATAACGCGTCGAACGCGTTATTCGAAGGTCGTAGGTTCGATTCCTGCTCACAGCTGGTAATTTTTTCATCCGCTTTTCTTTCTTCTTTCTTCTTATATACATTTCATTGGTTCTAATAACTTCCCCTGTACATTCCTTGGCATTACTGTCTGTTATATCTCATTAATATTGTGTAAAAACACGGAAATACGAGCCCTTAGGTATACACTTCTGTCCCGTATTTTATATATATATATATATATATATATATAAATATATATACATATATATATATATATATATATATATATATATATATATATATATTGTGAAGAAGAAAGAGCGTCGTTGGCAAGCAACATCGCCACCGCTTGGGTACTGGGTGCTGGGCTTCGCTCGCTCGGCTCGTGCTGATCATCGCCGGCATCTGCTTGACCGTTGCTCTTGCACGATCGTGTTTCTTCGTAGGACCACCGTCGCAACAGTCGTCAATAAACCCTTTTTCAATTGGTGGAAGGTGCTGACATTCCCCGTCGCCTGAACCTGGGTGCTGCCATTCGCCGTCGCCTGAACCTGGAGCTGCGCAACCGAACGCTACCTCCCATCATGGCTACCAACAACGCGCAACCTGGCTCTTCCACTCCATCCCCCAGCAACCCCGGCGTTCTTCGTTTGCGAGAGCCCAAGGTCTTTAGCGGAGCTGATGAGACCGACGTGGAAGACTGGTTCGCTAACTATGAACTGGTGAGCGCAAACAACAAGTGGGATGACGCGGACAAATTGACTTACGTCATCTTTTACCTCACTGACGTGGCCGAAATGTGGTATAACAACCACAAAAACGACATCACGACGTGGTCCATCTTTAAAACCTTGTTTGCTGACGTTTTTGGCCGACCCGCAGTCCGCAAGTCCAGAGCCGAACAACGCTTGCGGACTCGCGCACAAAAGCCAACGGAATCTTTCACCAGCTACATCGAAGACATTATTGGTCTTTGCAACCGTGTGAACACCACCATGCCCGAGTCGGAGAAGATTCAACACATCCTCAAAGGGATAAATGACGGTGCATATCAGCTGCTCCTGGCCCGTAATCCTGCCACCGTTGCGGAACTTGTCACTTTGTGTCAAAGTTTCGACGAGTTGAACAAGCAGCGCGCCCTGACTCAGCCATTTTCCTCACACGCCGACTCGCTCTCCAGTCTCACTTCTGTTCCCGACCACTCACCAACCCTGCAAGAGATTAAAGACTTTGTGCGTGAAGAAGTAGCTCAGCAACTGTCGTTGATTCCCTTCACGCAGCAGCCGCCGTCCTCTCGTCTGCCCTCACCACTCCGCGACGTTATTACCGAAGAGGTAGCTCAGGCTGTTCCCGTCGCTGCCCACCAGCAGCCTGTGGCCATGCTTGTTGCCCATGCGCCGGCTATGCAGCCCGTGGCCGCGCCTCTCACGTATGCCCAGGTGGTACGTAGCAGACCCCGCCAGCAGCATTTGCCACCCATGTCTTCAGTCGCTCCCTACTCCGCCCCATTTTCGACACCTTTGGCCGCACCACGAGTCAGCAATTCCTGGCGCACTCCTGACAATCGACCGACCTGCTACGCCTGCGGTACTCCAGGACACGTGGCACGAAATTGTCGCCGTCGCTTCCAACCACTCCACGACGCTACTCGGCCGTTACCGTATGACCCACAGCCCATGCACATACCTGCTCCCTATCCCTCACCGCAGTATGGATACAATAACTTTACTGAGTCTCGGTCACACCAGCCTCAAACTCACTCTCCCCGCTCCCCATCTCCTCGCAGGCGATCACTGTCCCCAATGCGTCCTAGACCCGCTTCCTCCAACCGGGAAAACTGAACGCCGCAGTTCCAGAGGCAAGAGCTGCGCCGTCGTCGAAATGCTCAAGTCCTCGCACTTCACCAGTTAACGTCGTCGCTATATCTGTCGATGGTGTTTCTACTTTTGCCCTCGTCGACACAGGTGCTGCCGTTTCTGTTATAGCCGCCCAGCTCTGCCGCTCCCTACGCAAAGTGACCACGCCGCTCTCTGGACTATCGCTTCGTACAGCTAGCGCACAACAAGTTCGACCTCTTGGCACCTGTACGGCCCGCATATTCATCCAAGGCTCTATGTACGTTGTCGAGTTCATCGTCCTTTCGGTGTGCTCGCATGACGTTATCCTCGGGTGGGACTTTCTGTCAAATCATCATGCCATCATCGACTGCGCACACGCTGAAGTTCAATTTTCGCACCTGTGTGACGAACCTTTGCACGAAACCCTTGAGCGGTCGCCAAAACTTGTCGTGCGTGAGGACACTGAAATTCCGCCAGCCTCTCTTGCCGTTGTCCCGGTTTGCTGCGATGACTATAACGATGCTACAGTAATGTTTACACCTTCCGATATTTTCATGAGCCGCAGAGCCGTTTCCTTGCCTTTCGCTACACTCGACGTCACTGCGGGCCGAAGCAATATTTTCGTTCACAACCCCCTTTCTGCACCGCTTACGCTACTTGCCGGCGAATGTCTCGGTCGAGTGGAGTACCTCGATTCCTCTTTATTCCTTAGCATGCCAGACGAATCGTGCAGTAGCGCCTCGACCGAACTTCATGCCCTTTCCCCACTGGAGTGCTCATCGAGTGACACCTTCTCGAGTTCCATCGCCGACACCTTAAGTGCCCATGAACGCGCCGAGCTTTTTAATCTCCTCCAGCACTTCGCGAGTTCATTCGACGTTTCTCAGCCGCAAGTGGGTCGGACTTCCGCAGTGCACCACTACATTGACACCGGTTCGCACCAGCCATTGCGTCAAAGACCGTACCGTGTCTCTGCTGCAGAACGTCACGTCATCAACGACCAGGTCGAAGAGATGCTACGCCGTCGCGTTATTCGACCATCGCACAGTCCTTGGGCATCTCCTGTCGTTCTAGTTCGAAAAAAAGATGAATCGATTCGATTTTGCGTCGACTACCGGCGATTAAACAAGGTGACGCGGAAAGACGTCTATCCATTACCGCGCATAGACGACGCCCTTGACAGCCTACAAGGAGCCGAATTCTTCTCCTCCTTAGACTTACGATCTGGATACTGGCAGGTTCTAATGGCAGAAGCTGATCGCCAGAAAACTGCGTTCATTACACCAGATGACCTGTACGAATTTAACGTAATGCCATTTGGCCTTTGTAATGCTCCTGCCACGTTTGAACGGCTCATGGACAACACACTGCGTGGACTGAAGTGGTCTGTGTGTCTATGCTACCTCGACGACATTGTCGTTTTCTCTCCCGATTTTCCTACGCATCTGCTTCGGCTCCAACTGGTTCTGACGTGTTTAACCAACGCTGGGCTCCAACTGAACCTTAAAAAGTGCCGCTTCGCCGCGCGAGAGCTGTCCATCTTAGGGCACATCGTCTCCAAGCATGGTGTTCGACCCGACCCTGCAAAACTACGAGCAGTCGCTGAGTTCCCGAAACCTACTACACTGAAAGAATTACGCAGTTTTGTCGGACTATGTTCGTACTTCCGGCGCTTCGTGCGAAATTTTGCATCGATCATGTCACCACTGACCAACCTCCTACGCGGTGATGCAGACCTTTCATCCTGGTCTTCTGACTGCGACGTCGCGTTTGCCACGCTCCGTAGTCTGCTAACATCTCCTCCAATTCTTCGGCATTTCGACCCAACAGCTGCAACGGAAGTTCACACAGACGCTAGTGGGGTTGGTCTAGGCGCCGTCCTCGCCCAACGCAAGCCGGGCTACTCCGAATACGTCGTCGCTTATGCGAGTCGCACACTTACTAAAGCTGAGGCCAATTACAGCGTCACTGAAAAAGAGTGCTTGGCGCTAGTGTGGGCGCTTCGCAAGTTCCGCCCTTATTTGTACGGTCGCCCATTCGACCTGGTAATGGACCACCATGCACTTTGTTGGCTCGCCACATTGAAAGACCCTTCTGGCCGCCTAGCTCGGTGGGCACTGCAAATCCAGGAATACGACATTCGTGTCATCTATCGCAGCGGACGCAAGCATTCTGACGCCGACGCCCTGTCGCGTTCGCCTTTACCTCCCGACTCGGTCTGCGGAACCACTGGTATCTCCATCGCATCTCTCGACCTCGACTCCTTTACCAGTGAACAACACAAGGACCCGTGGATCGCTTCTCTTTTTAACTGTCTTTCTGGATCGTCAACCACTGTGGTACCACGATCTCTCCGACGTCAAGCTGCTCATTTCGCCATTCGTGATCGGCTACTACACCGACGCAACTACGCCCCCGAAGGTCGTAAGTGGCTCTTGGTTGTCCCGCGCAGCTTGCGATCACAAATCTGCGCCTCCTTTCACGACGATCCCCAATGTGGTCATGCCGGAGTTTTCAAAACTTACGAGCGCATTCGCCATCGCTTCTACTGGCGCGGAATGTATAATTTCGTTCGAAAATTCGTTATTGGCTGTCCTGACTGTCAACGTCGCAAATCACCGCCTTTCCACTCGTCCGGTGCGCTTCAACCGCTTCCGTGCCCTGCCAAACCTTTCGATCGGATCGGAATTGATCTCTATGGCCCTCTACTGACAACATCAGATGAAAATCGGTGGATTATAGTCGCTGTGGACCATTTAACACGCTACGCTGAGACCGCCGCCCTTCCAAGTGCCACTGCGCGGGACGTAGCATCCTTCATCCTTCATCGCTTCGTATTACGACATGGTGCACCTCGAGAACTACTAAGCGATCGAGGTCGAGCCTTCCTATCAGAAGTCGTCACGTCTCTGCTTTCTGAATGCCATGTTGTTCATCGCAAGACCACGGCATACCACCCGCAGACTAACGGGCTCACGGAAAGATTTAACCGCACCCTTGGCGATATGCTCGCCATGTATGTGACATCCGATCATACTAACTGGGATCGCATTCTTCCATTCATTACGTTCGCATATAACACCGCGGCACAGTCTACCACTGGATTTTCACCTTTCTTTCTTCTTTATGGACGCGAACCATCCCACACCATCGATACTCTCCTTCCATACCGTCCTGACGCATCCGAATGCCCATCTGTGTCCGAAGCTGCCCGAAATGCGGAAGAGTGCCGAGAACTCGCACGCACCTTTACGTCTCGAGAACAACAGCGCCAGAAAGAAAACAACGTCGACTCTTCCCAAAGCCCCAGCTATTCCCCAAGTTCACTTGTATGGCTGGCTGTTCCTTACCAAACCCCCGGCATTTCCTCAAAACTCGTTCCAAAGTACGAGGGCCCATACCGCGTTTTGGAGCAAACCTCGCCGGTGAATTTTCTCATCGAGCCACTTTCCCCATCTGACGACATGCGCCGGCGTGGACGTGACATCGTCCACGTCCCCCGCCTTAAGCCATATTATAGCCCTCTGCCTCCAGACTCTTAGGTCGCCAGGATGGCTCTTTTTCGGCGGGGGCAAATTGTGAAGAAGAAAGAGCGTCGTTGGCAAGCAACATCGCCACCGCTTGGGTACTGGGTGCCGGGCTTCGCTCGCTCGGCTCGTGCTGATCATCGCCGGCATCTGCTTGACCGTTGCTCTTGCACGATCGTGTTTCTTCGTAGGACCACCGTCGCAACAGTCGTCAATAAACCCTTTTTCAATATATATATATATATATATATATATATATATATATATATATATATATATATATATATATATATATATATATATATATATATATATATATATATATTGTAGTGAAGAAGAATGCCCACTACTGCAGCGACATAGACACGTTGGCGCGAGGCACGAGTTAAGACTGCCTGGTTGCTGCTGCGATGCTGCCCGTATACTCGGCCTGCTCTTGCTGCTTCAGTACCGACGCCGCTACCGCTGTTTACCATGCATTTAGATTATATTTTGGTAGAGTGTGCTGCGGTCTTCCCCAGTTCTGGAACTGCGTAGCTGAAAGCTGCCGTCCGTCAAGCCTGACGACGCTGTGTTCACACCCCCACCGGCTCCGCCACGCAGGGGCTGTCCCGGTGCCCAGCTCTTGCGAGAACCAGACATCTTCAGTGGCACCGATGAGAAAGACGTTGAGGATTGGCTGGAATCTTATGAACGAGTCGGTGCTACTAACAAATGGGACGATCCCGCGAAGCTTGGTACCGTGATGGTTTATTTAACGGATGTTGCCAGGCCATAGTACAGAAACCATGAGGCAGATATCCCCACTTGGACGACCTTCAAAGCCTGCATCACAGATGTTTTGGCCCTGGTGTGCGGAAACTTCGCGCAGAACAACGTCTACGAAGCCGGTCCCAACAAACTGGTGAAACATTGACTAGCTACATCAAGGACGTCCTTGACCTCTGCCGGCGTGTATACCTGACGATGGCGGAAACTGACAAGGTACGACACATCATGAAAGGCATTTCCAACGACGCCTTTCAAATGCTGCTCTCGAAGAACCCTGTCACTGTCTCTGAGCTCATCGAGTTGTGTCAGAGTTTCGAAGAGCTCCGACGACAGCGTCTCCTCACGTGACGCCCTAACGTCGCGGATGACACACTCTCAAGCCTAACCACCACCACATCTGACCTTGAGTCCCTGCTATCGCAGATCCAGGAGTTTGTTCGTGCTGAAGTCGCTCGTCAGCTATCGCTGCTATCGACAGTCGGCCAACCACAGTCACCTCTTCCGGCAAACCTTCGCCAGGCCATCCAGGAGCAAGTTTGCGCGGCTCTGCCATCTGCCCGTGACGCTTCATCGTTGCCGACCCCCGTAGTTTGTGCCGAGGTAACTGCACCTCTAAGCTATGCTGAAGTGGCCGCTCGACGACCTCTTCAGACTTTTACGTCACTGCCATCAGCCATGCCACCGCGACCTACTCCTCGGTTCACTCAGCCAAGGTCTCTCCAGAGTAGTGGACAATGGCGTACAGTCGACAATCGGCCAATATGCTTTGCCTGTGGCTTACCTGGCCACATAGCGCGATACTGCCGTCGACGCGTCCCTATCTACCACCACCAGAACTACCACCAGAGCTTCGAACCTGCCCCTTATGTGTCATTGCGCCCTTCATTCACAGGATCTCAGCCTCCTGACCAGATGTCATCGTACGCCGACCACCGCCCTCCAGTTAACCGTCGCTCGCCATCACCTCGACGCCGCTCGCCATCCCCGATGCGCCGTCGTCCTTCATCGCCGGAGCGGGAAAACTGATTGCCGCAGTTCCAGAGGCAGGAACTGCGTCGCCCGCGAAAAGACCAAGGCCTCTCTCTTTCCCAACGAATGTTCTCGACGTATACGTGGACGGCGTCGCCGCACTCGCTCTTGTCGACACTGGTGCCGCAGTTTCAGTGATCAGTGCCAGACTCTGCCGCTTGCTCAAAAAAGTTATGACGCCAATAGCAAGTATACCACTTCGCACAGCCAGCGCAGAGTACGTCACGCCAGCCGCTGCCTGTACTGCTCGAATCGTTATTGATGGCTTCATCTATGTCATCGAATTACTAGTTTTAGATTCCTGCTCCCATGACCTCATTTTAGGTTGGGACATTCCCTCCGCTAATAAGGCCGTCATCGACTGCTCTCGCGCTGAGGTAGAATTTGAAGTGTTTGGCGACGCTCCGTTAAATGATGCACTTGAAACCGAGGACAAACTATTTGTCGCTGAAGACGTCATCATACCGCCGCACTCTTTCGCCCTTACCATGGTATCTTGCAACTCGCTCGCCGAGTCGAATGCCCTTTTCACGCCACCTGCCCTTTTCGTTCGCCGCAAGCGTTCGCCGCTACCTTATGCCCTTCTAGATCTTCATGACGGCGTACTGCTCATCTCGAGCCTCTTGTCATGTCCTGTTACACTAGTTAGGGGTGAGTGCGTCGGGCAGGTTTACAGTCTCGACCCTTCTGCAATTTTTGACATGTCGACTGGCCCTTCCGCCAAACACGAAGTCGCCGGAGTGACTTGTGCCTCTTCGCCGCAGACTACTAGGCCTGACGTACTCAGCAGCTCCATCGCCGCCACGTTAACCATTTCGCAACGTGCTCAGCTGCTACGACTGCTGGAGAAGTTCCGTTCTTCCTTTGACTGCCAGCATACTCCCCTCGGCCGCACGTCCGCTGTGTGTCACCGCATCAATACGGGTACCAATGCGCCATTGCGTCAAGGACCTTATCGCGTGTCCGCAGCCGAGCGCCAGGTTATCGATGACCAAGTAGCTGACATGCTCAAGCGTGGCGTCATCCAGCCTTCGAATAGCCCCTGGGCATCTCCAGTCGTTCTCGTTAAGAAGAAGGACGGGTCAATTCGCTTCTGTGTTGACTACCGTCGTCTTAACAAAATAACTCGAAAATACGTTTATCCCTTACCGAGAATCGACGATGCCCTTGACTGCTTCCAAGGTGCGGAGTACTTCTCTTCTATTGACCTAAGGAGTGGCTACTGGCAAGTCCCTCTAGCCCCTGAAGATCAGCCTAAGACGGCCTTTGTCACACCTCATGGCCTTTACGAATTCTGTGTCATGCCTTTTGGTCTTTGCAACGCCCTCGCAACTTTCGAGCGGATGATGGACAATCTTATGCGTGGCCTGAAGTGGAAAACATGCTTGTGCTGCTTGGATGACGTAGTTATATTTTAACCAGATTTTCCAACGCATCTCCGCAGGCTAGATGAAGTACTGCAGTGCCTAACTGACGCTGGCCTTCAGGTCAACCTGAAGAAATGCCGCTTCGGCGCAAATCAGCTCACCATCCTCGGCCATATTGTCTCTAAAGACGGTATCCTTCCTGACACCACGAAGCTTTGGGCAGTTGCAGAGTTTCCTAAACCTGCGTCTCTGAAGGATCTGCGCAGCTTTCTTGGCACATGCTCCTATTTCCACCGCTTTATTCTAAATTTTGCGATGATCACCGCCCCCTTGACTCAACTTCTGCGCAGTGACTCGAAAAGTTGCGCTTGGTCACCCGCCTGTGACGATGCTTTCGAAAAGTTGCGCCGCCTGTTAACCTCGCCGCCAACCTTGCGTCACTTTGACCCGACTGCTCCGACTGAGGTACACACCGATGCCAGTGGTGTTGGACTCGGCGCAGTGCTCGCGCAGCGCAAATCAGGATTCGAGGAGTACGTAGTCGCATAGGCAAGCCATACCCTCACCAAAGCGGAGAAGAACTATTCTGTGACAGAAAAGGAGTGTCTGGCAATTATATGGGCTCTAGGTAAATTTAGAACATACCTATATGGTCACCCCTTCGACGTAGTCACCGATCACCATGCGCTTTGCTGGTTATCCACATTGACAGGCCCCTCTGGCCGTTTAGCTCGCTGGGCTTTGCGGTTGCAAGAGTTCGACATGCGTGTTGTCTACAGGTCTGGTCGACGTCACACTGATGCCGACGCCCTATCACGTTCACCTGTGTCCTCCGAAAGCTCTGCACGTCTATCTGCCGTGGACGAAATGGTGTCGTTTCCATAAAACTGTGACATGCCGTCTGAGCAACGTAAGGATGACTGGATCAGCACTCTTCTGCGATTCCTTTCAGACCCGTCAACTTCTCCTTCTTCTCGAACGTTGCGCCGTCAAGCGGCTCACTTTGAGGTCCGCGATGGCCTCTTTATCGCAGGAACTACAAGTCCGACAGCCGAAAGTGGTTACTCGTCATACCTCGCCATCTTCGTGCTGCAATATGTTCAGCTTTCCACACTGACCCTCAGTGCGCACATGCGGGCGTCCTCAAAACATACGCTCGGCTTTCCTCCCGGTTTTGTATGCGAGGCATGTACACCTTTGTGCGCAAATACATTCAGTCATGCCCTCAGTGCCGACGACGCAAGCTCTCCCTCATCACGCCTCTGGTTCGATCTAGCCAATCCTTTGCCCAGCCAGGCCTTTCGGCCACGTCGGAATTGATCTGTATGGGCCTCTACCATTCAGGGCTTCCGGAAACCGTTGGATCGTTGTCGCTGTCGACTACTTGACTTGATACGCGGAAACAGCCGCTTTGCCTGCTGCCACAGCACGCGACGTCTCATCTTTTCTCCTGCGGAACTTCGTTCTGCGTCACAGCGCACCACGTGAACTTCTCAGCGACAGAGGACGTGTATTCCTCTCTGAAGTCGTGAACGCACTCCTTGCCGAATGCCGTATCATTCACCGGACTACCACCGCCTATCATCCGCAGACGAATGGATTGACGGAAAGATTCAACCGTACCCTAGGAGATATGATATCAGAGTATGTTACCTCCGACCCCTCCGACTGGGACCTCATTCTGACTTTTGTGACGTACGCCTACAATACTGCTCCATAGGTGACTACGGGCTTTTCACCATTTTTCCTGTTATATGGCCGAGACCCTTCCGCCACACTAGATACCATTCTGCCCTACCACCTCGATTCCTCCGAGTCTACGCCCATCTCTGAAGCTGCCCGCCGCGCCGAGGAATGCCGTAAGCTCGCCCAGTCGTTCACAGTCATCGACCAATGGAGACAAAAATCTCAGCGTGATGATAACCACCCGTACCCTAGCTTTGTTTCAGATACTCTTGTTTGGCTTTGGGTTCCCGCTGTGCCTACAGGCCTTTCCTCGAAGTTTTTTTTTAGGGGCGAAGCTCCTTAGGGCGTTGGCTGTGCGTCCCCTGTAGCCTGTATGTAGCCACCTCTAGTTTAGTTCTTGCATTGTTCACTAGATGGCGGCACCATCCCCTGTATGTAGACACCTCTAGTTTAGTTCTTGCAGTGTTCACTAGATGGCGGTACCGTCTCCTGTATGTAGCCACCTCTCGTTTAGTTCTTGTAGTGTTTACTAGATGGTGGTACTTGTAGCTGAAGATGAAAAGATGCAAGATGTTATAAACTAGAAAGCGGTACTTGTAGTTGATGAAAGACGCGAGATCTTATAAAGTAGGAATGATGTCACATATGGCGCGTGTCATTGGTTGAAGGCAATCGTTCGATTTAGTGCGGCGACGTACGCTAGGGGGAGCGATGTAATAAAATCGAGTGGGCAAAATGTACAGACGATTCATGGTTTACCAGGTTTACCTCCGGAGCTTCGCCCACTCATCATCATTCACTTTGTGGATATGGCGGAATTTTTTTCAAAATACCAGGGACCCTACCGCATTGTCTCGCAGACTTCACCAGTTAACTACATCGTCAAACTCGTTACGCCATCCACAGACCAGCGCTTTCGGGGACGTGAAATCGTTTACGTACAGCGGCTGAAACCTTATTACGACCCGCTCGTACTCTGTTCACCGTGAGTCGCAAGGATGGCTCCTTTTTCTACGGGGGACGAAGTGTAGTGAAGAGGAACGCCAGTACTGCAGCGACATCGACACGTTGGCGCGAGGCCGGAGCTAAGACTGCCTGGTTGCTGCTGCGACGCTGCCCGTATACTCGGCCTGCTCTTGCTGGTTCGGTACCGATGCCGCTACCGCTGTTTACCTTGCATTTACATTATATATATATATATACGTTGTAGCCTGGTATACAGCTTCAGACTCCAACTAGCAAGTCATCCAGAAAGATTCTTGAAACTTGCCGGCCATCACAATAGCGGTGGTTGATTTGTGCTTGGAATGGACGGCTATATACGTATGGTCAGAATTTTCTTGTCGTCCTTATTACGTGACAATGTTTTCTGTTGCCGATTAGATGGTTTCAGCCCTCGAAAGAGTGCGGCTGGCGTATGCGATGACCTGTTGCTCTCAGTTTTGCCCCTGAATGCCACGGCACTGGGTCCCGAATCGCTTGCTTCCGCGTGGATGTCTGTTTCCGCCTTGTCGTCAAGTGTGCGAGAATCGGGTGGCTTTGAAGTCATCGTTGTAGCTCGTTGAATGCACCTTCTTCTTCGCTTGCCAGATGACTGACATGCCTTCGTTTCTGAGTCATATTAGGTTCGAAAATTATTTTACAAAGTAAGGCAGCTTGTGGACTTTGCGTCAATTAGGCGCAAAGTCCTCAAATTGTCTAACTGCCTTTTTATCACGTAATGTAAAAAACTTTTCTACAGCTGTGGTCCTCTCAAGGTCAGGGTGGATAACTTCAGAGCAAATCGCATGGCCAAAAAAAGCAGTTCATGAATGCTGAAATGACTTTTCTCTGGTTTTATAGTCAGGCTCGTTGAACTAATTGTTGCGAGTACAGTCCGTAAGCGTTCTACATGCGGATCGAGTGGCAAAAAAATCACGACATTATCTAGCTGAACAAGACACGACCGCCATTTTAACCTGGATGAATAGCACATCATTCGCTTAAATGTGGCAAGTGCAGAACAGAGGACGAACGGAAGTACCCTAAATTCTACAGCTGAGGTGACGAATGCTGTTTTCACGCGATCTCCTTGTCCACCTCTATCTGCGAGTATCTACTATTAAGGCTGCAGAGAGAAGAAGAATTTCGCATTTCGTACTCTGTCGAGCGTGTCCTAGATCTTTTAAAGTTGATAGACCTCCCGCCTTGTGAAGGCGTTCAACTTTTGGTAGTCTACGCGAAAGCGTAAAGCGTTGTTCTTCTTTACTAGCCCCACAGGTAAAGCCCGTGGCAGGCCAACGGTTGATTTATGTCATCTCGGAGCATCTCCCTTGGTAATACGTGGTAAGTACTTTGGCAAATAGGTCTCACAGATCCTTCAACTGCGATGCGGCGTTGGCAATTCGTGTTCTCTCGAGTTTCGATGACGTTGAGAAACACAAAGTGAATTGTCGTACTAGGCTCTCAATTTGCTGCTTCTGGTTTTTTGACAGTGCTTGCCTCAATGTGGACGGACAGGAGTATGGAGTCTATGCTGTGAGACTTTGAGGGTTCGATCTCAGAAGAAC
>NW_027465446.1:22500-27060 GCF_043290135.1 Rhipicephalus microplus | reverse complement strand
CCCGGCAGACGCAGAAAGAAAAAAAAAAATGGGGACATGGCGTGCGTCACCGTGCGGCTTCGCAGCGTTGCCGAAGTCGCCGAGCCCTTCGACTGAGCCGAACGGCGGACAGGGAACGTTGGTCGGCCGTTCTAACCTGTCGGTGCCACGCCGAGACGTCGTTAAGGAAAACCGCGTCGTGGGCCTCTACGACGCCGTCGAGTCGTTGTACGTTTGGTGTCCAGCGTGTCGGCGGCGAGTAGCGGACACGTCGTTCACGACTTCGGTCTTTCGCAGTCGACGCGAACTTGCGGAGAGTCGTGGTGCCTCACGTTTTCGGCAGAAACCGCGGCGGAATTTTCCCGTGCGTGCGCGCACGACCTCGGTGCTGTGCCGTCAGCGTAGTGTTGCACAAACTCGTGGCCTACCCAAGGTGCGGTACGTTTGCGGCCGTATCCTCGGTGGGAATTTCGTGAGTAGGGTCGCAAATTCTACGACCTCGGCGGGTTTGAGAGCGACGTAGACTTGTGGCACGCTCAACATGCCACACGTTTCGGGGCACACCCGCGGTGAAATTTTCTCGAGTACGCTCGTATTAGGGCCCAAGGAGGTCTGGGTACTTATCGCTGCTATTATGTGGGGGTTCTCGTGAGCGGCGTACGCGAAAGCGACCGGGTGTCTGATATGCGGCGGGCTTCGGCCTCGTCAAGCGTGTCCTCGGGTCTGCTCCAGGGGAATCCACGGCAGTCGTCTGCAGCCTCATCCGCTTGATGCGTTAGGGGCTGGTTGTCGGACGGTGCCGTTTTACCACGATATCGAGGTGTGTTCCGTGTCGTCCTCGGGCGATTCAGATGCGAAAGCGCCGAAGACGCGGGCGTGACCCGTCGTCTGGCGGCTTTGCAGTCTCGGCTCCGTTGCTAGTTCCGGCCGGTCCACCGACAGTGCAGCGGGCTTGGGCAACCCGCACGGCGCGACCGAGTCGATGCAACGAAAAAGAGCGAGCATGAACGTGCTTCTTGCCGCACGGCTCCCACTCGTCTTTCGGGAAGGTTGTGCCGTAGCGAGCTCGAACGCCGTCATCTCGGAGTGCAAAATAAGCGTGTTGGGGCGCCTGAAGGTGGCCTCCGCCGCACACAGACTGCGTCCGGCCCGCCGAGGGCGAGGACGGACGCGCAGTCGAACGATTACCTGGTTGATCCTGCCAGTAATCATATGCTTGTCTCAAAGATTAAGCCATGCATGTCTAAGTACATGCCGAAATAAGGCGAAACCGCGAATGGCTCATTAAATCAGTTATGGTTCCTTAGATCGTTTCTTCCTACTTGGATAACTGTGGCAATTCTAGAGCTAATACATGCAGTGAGCCTGGAGCCCTTTGGGTAACGGGTGCTTTTATTAGACCAAGATCGATCGGGTTTCGGCCCGTATTGTGTGGTGACTCTGGATAACTTTGTGCTGATCGCATGGCCACGAGCCGGCGACGTTTCTTTCAAGTGTCTGCCTTATCAACTTTCGATGGTAGGTTACTTGCTTACCATGGTTGTTACGGGTAACGGAGAATCAGGGTTCGATTCCGGAGAGGGAGCCTGAGAAACGGCTACCACATCCAAGGAAGGCAGCAGGCGCGCAAATTACCCACTCCCGGCACGGGGAGGTAGTGACGAAAAATAACAATACGGGACTCTTTTGAGGCCCCGTAATTGAAATGAGTACACTCTAAATCCTTTAACGAGGATCAATTGGAGGGCAAGTCTGGTGCCAGCAGCCGCGGTAATTCCAGCTCCAATAGCGTATACTAAAGCTGCTGCGGTTAAAAAGCTCGTAGTTGGATCTCAGTTCCAGACGAGTAGTGCATCTACCCGATGCGACGGCTCGGACTGAACATCATGCCGGTTCTTTCTTGGTGCACTTCATTGTGTGCCTCGAGATGGCCGGTGCTTTTACTTTGAAAAAATTAGAGTGCTCAACGCAGGCGAGTCGCCTGAATAAACTTGCATGGAATAATAGAACAAGACCTCGTTTCTGTTCTGTTGGTTTTTGGAATACGAGGTAATGATTAAGAGGGACGGACGGGGGCATTCGTATTGCGGCGCTAGAGGTGAAATTCTTGGACCGTCGCAAGACGAACTACTGCGAAAGCATTTGCCAAGAATGTTTTCATTGATCAAGAACGAAAGTCAGAGGTTCGAAGGCGATCAGATACCGCCCTAGTTCTGACCATAAACGATGCCAACCAGCGATCCGCCTGAGTTACTCAAATGACTCGGCGGGCAGCTTCCGGGAAACCAAAGTATTTGGGTTCCGGGGGAAGTATGGTTGCAAAGCTGAAACTTAAAGGAATTGACGGAAGGGCACCACCAGGAGTGGAGCCTGCGGCTTAATTTGACTCAACACGGGAAAACTTACCCGGCCCGGACACTGGGAGGATTGACAGATTGAGAGCTCTTTCTTGATTCGGTGGATGGTGGTGCATGGCCGTTCTTAGTTGGTGGAGCGATTTGTCTGGTTAATTCCGATAACGAACGAGACTCTAGCCTATTAAATAGGTGCGGGGTTCCCAGCACCTTACAACCTTCTTAGAGGGACAAGCGGCTCCTAGCCGCACGAAACAGAGCAATAACAGGTCTGTGATGCCCTTAGATGTCCGGGGCCGCACGCGCGCTACACTGAAGGAAGCAGCGTGTCTTTATCCCTGTCTGAAAAGACTGGGTAACCCGTGGAACTTCTTTCGTGATTGGGATAGGGGCTTGCAATTGTTCCCCTTGAACGAGGAATTCCCAGTAAGCGCGAGTCATAAGCTCGCGTTGATTACGTCCCTGCCCTTTGTACACACCGCCCGTCGCTACTACCGATTGAATGATTTAGTGAGGTCTTCGGACCGATGTCCGGCGCGGCCTTTCGGTTGCGCCGGTCTGTTGGAAAGATGACCAAACTTGATCATTTAGAGGAAGTAAAAGTCGTAACAAGGTTTCCGTAGGTGAACCTGCGGAAGGATCATTAACGGATTGTGAAGGGTGAGCGCCTCAGCTGCGTCTGCGCCCGACACTTTCTGCCGCTGACCCCGTTTGGACGCGGGGTCGGCTTTTCCCCACGGGGCTGCCTGAATGTGGAGCGGCACCCCGTGACAAATTGTTGCGCCCAGCGGACGCCAACACCGCGACCTTGGACGGTCGGCCAGGTGGCGGACGCGGGTACAAACGGCGCAACGCACTCATAGGTCGGCTTTCGACCCGCCACTGCACCGTGGCTCGAAGCGCTCGAAATGCGCGACCCGACCGCTGCGGGACCGCCTAGTACTGTAAACAGGAGCGGCGGAGCGCGAACGGCGAGTCGTGGTTACGTCGGTAGAAGGCGAGGCTGCGCGTTCCCGAAACGCCAGCCGAGTGCCCTCCCGACCGTTCGAGCGTGCAAGAACGAGACCCGACAATCGCGCGGCGACTGCCAAGTACGAGAGGAACGGCACAAGCGTCGGCGGTCGGTCAAGGAACTGGCGATGTGACGGGTCCGCTGTGCACCAGTGCATACCGTCCCGCCGTCCGCGGCAAGCGCCTCCGCGTCCTCGGGTGACGGAGGCTGCCGGTCGGTTCTTGCAGGCGAGGGATCTCGCTGGCACCGGTTCGCGTTGACGCGCGGCCGGTCATGGCACGGCGATGCGACGGCCGAGGTGCGCAGTACTCGATGGAGGAACCGCACGCTCCGATGACCGTCCCGCCCTCCGCGGCGTATGCGTACCGACCGTAATGGTTGCAGCAGCGCCGGCCGGCTTTTGAATTCGCCACACGAAACACGGTGCGAGATCGCGGTTAGGGGAGCGTCGACGTTGCCAGGCGTTTTGCTTGCTGCCGAGGGAAAGGCGGCACGGCCACGTCGCGCTCGTCGCGATTAGCGGGTCTGCGCGCTTTGGGAAGGTGCCGCAACGACTTGCCGAAAGAGGAAGCACGGAAGAACGAGGGACTTGGACGTCCCGACAATTGAACGCACTTGCGGCCAGGCCCTTGCTGGCTTCGTTCTTCCGCCTCGAGTAGGCTCGTACGCGGCTCCGGCGCCGAAAGTGGTCCTTGGCACCGACTTCGGTGGACGTGGGAAGTGCCGCGCAAGTACGGCGCGCCTGGCTCCACCTGTTGGCTAAAGTAGGCAGCCGGATCGGCATTTTGGTGTGCGGTGGCAAACCGTGGATGCGAAAAAAGCTTGTGCGATTTCGTGGAACAAAAAGCGGGGGTCCCCCTTTTTATGCGGAGGAGACCGACCCGCCCGCCGTGGTGAACCGCGACGCCACGGTAAAAACGGGAGAGGCTTGTCGATGGGACCGTGCATCCCGCGCTCCACGGAGGCCGGGAGGCGGCCGCCCGAGGAAATGTGTAGCCGTCGAGGCCCGCATCTGCGTGCACTCTTATCCAAATGGGTGTACCGCAGGCATTTTCTGGTTAGGCGGGCCAATGAGAGCGAGCACACAACGATACCTACGGGTCCGGCTTGGAGAACCGGCTTCGACGCCTCCCGAGTATTTATAGAGGGGTGGACCACGAAAGCACTCGCAAGTAGCGGAAGCGAAACGCCGTCCGAAACACACCGTTTGCTCGA
>NW_027465446.1:0-12500 GCF_043290135.1 Rhipicephalus microplus | reverse complement strand
GCTCGGCCCTAAACCGCGCCAAGTACGGAAGGAACGGCGCGGAGAGGGCTCGAGACAAAGCTCGACCCTAAACCGCGCCAAGTACGGAGGGAACAGCGCGGCTAAGGGCTCGAAACAAACCCTAAACCGCGCCAAGTACGGAGGGAACAGCGCGGCTAAGGGCTCGAAACAAACCCTAAACCGCGCCAAGTACGGAAGGAACGGCGCGGAGAGGGCTCGAGACAAAGCTCGACCCTAAACCGCGCCAAGTACGGAGGGAACAGCGCGGCTAAGGGCTCGAAACAAACCCTGAACCGCGCCAAGTACGAAAGGAACGGCGCGCAGTAGGGGTTTAAAACAAAGCTGGTCCCAAAACCGCGCCAAGTACGAAAGGAACAGCGCGGTCGAGACTCGGAAGAAAAAGCTTTCAAAGTGTCGTAGCACGATGCACACTGCTGTTCGTGTGGAACAAACGTGACTACCGTGCTGTACGGTGGAGTTCTGTGCGCAAAAGCGGCGGGTGTGTTTCTAAGCACCACAGCGTTGTGTCAAAAAAGAGGTGCCTGAGAGAAACGCATGCGACTGCCGTGCTTTGCGGCATAGCACCGTGCGCAAAAACGGTGCGCATGCAAGAGGTGTCAGAGCTAGCGAACTTTTGCCACGAGCAACAGGTCACTAAAAGCCTATAGATGACGGTGTTGGAGGAAAAGAAAAATATCGAGAAAGCACTGCGGTGTGCCGTGCGTAGGGACGGGCGCGCGTGCCACATGCCGCCGAAATATGGGTGTCGGAGAAAACAGAGTGCCGCGCGTAACGAGGGGCGCGCGTGTTACAGAGAGATATGCCCAAACGCATGAAAGTGTACGCAGGTGTCCTAAGGCAGTTTTTTTTTTTTTTCCTCATTTTGATGTCGCCCCGGCTGACGTGGTTTTCGTTTTTCCGTGCCGCCCCGGCTGACGCGGTTTTCGTTTTTCCGTGCCGCCCCGGCTGACGCAGTTTTTGCGCCGCCCCGGCTGACGCGGTTTTCGCGCCGCCCCGGCTGACGCGGTTCCGACTTTGCACTTTTTGGCTCACCCCGGCTGGCGGCCCACTCACTCGATCGCCAGGTCTGTTTGCCCCGGTGGTTCCACCGCCAGGCTTAAGCGCGAACTTTTTTTGTTTGTTTTCTTTTGATTAAGCGCAAGCTTTTTTCTTTGTTTTCTTTTGATTAAGCGCGGGCTTTTTTCTTTGTTTTTTTTGCATTCGCCCCGGCAGACGCGGTTTTTGCGCCGCCCCGGCTGACGCGGTTTTTGCCGCCCCGGCTGACGCAGTTCGGACTTAGCACTTTTCGGCTGTGCCTGGCTGGCGGCCCACTCACTCGATCGCCATGTCTGTTTGCCACAGTTTTCCCGGTGGTGCCGCACCCGGGCTCGCCCCGGCTGACGCGGTTTCGTGCCGCCCCGGCAGACGCGGTTTTCGCGCCGCCCCGGCTGACGCGGTTTCGTGCCGCCCCGGCAGACGCGGTTTTTTGCCGCCCCGGCAGACGCGTTTTTTTTTTCTTTCGCCCCGGCTGACGCAGTTTTCGCGCCGCCCCGGCAGACGCGGTTTTCGCGCCGCCCCGGCAGACGCGGTTTTTTGCGCCGCCCCGGCTGACGCAGTTCGGACTTGGCACTTTTTGGCTGAGCCTGGCTGGCGGCCCACTCACTCGATCGCCATGTCTGTTTGCCACAGTTTTCCCGGTGGTGCCGCACCCGGGCTCGCCCCGGCTGACGCAGTTTTCGCGCCGCCCCGGCTGACGCGGTTTCGTGCCGCCCCGGCAGACGCGGTTTTTTGCGCCGCCCCGGCTGACGCGGTTTTTTGCCGCCCCGGCTGACGCAGTTCGGACTTGGCACTTTTCGGCTGTGCCTGGCTGGCGGCCCACTCACTCGATCGCCATGTCTGTTTGCCACAGTTTTCCCGGTGGTGCCGCACCCGGGCTCGCCCCGGCAGACGCGTTTTTTTTTTTTCTTTCGCCCCGGCTGACGCAGTTTTCGCGCCGCCCCGGCTGACGCGGTTTCGTGCCGCCCCGGCAGACGCGGTTTTTTGCGCCGCCCCGGCTGACGCGGTTTTTGCCGCCCCGGCTGACGCAGTTCGGACTTAGCACTTTTTGGCTGAGCCTGGCTGGTGGCCCACTCACTCGATCGCCATGTCTGTTAGCCACAGTTTTCCCGGTGGTGCCGCACCCGGGCTCGCCCCGGCTGACGCAGTTTTCGCGCCGCCCCGGCTGACGCGGTTTCGTGCCGCCCCGGCAGACGCGGTTTTCGCGCCGCCCCGGCTGACGCGGTTTTTGCCGCCCCGGCTGACGCAGTTCGGACTTAGCACTTTTCGGCTGTGCCTGGCTGGCGGCCCACTCACTCGATCGCCATGTCTGTTTGCCACAGTTTTCCCGGTGGTGCCGCACCCGGGCTCGCCCCGGCTGACGCAGTTTTCGCGCCGCCCCGGCTGACGCGGTTTCGTGCCGCCCCGGCAGACGCGGTTTTCGCGCCGCCCCGGCTGACGCGGTTTCGTGCCGCCCCGGCAGACGCGGTTTTTTGCCGCCCCAGCTGACGCAGTTCGGACTTAGCACTTTTTGGCTGAGCCTTGCTGGCGGCCCACTCACTCGATCGCCATGTCTGTTTGCCACAGTTTTCCCGGTGGTGCCGCACCCGGGCTCGCCCCGGCAGACGCGTTTTTTTTTTTCTTTCGCCCCGGCTGACGCAGTTTTCGCGCCGCCCCGGCAGACGCGGTTTTCGCGCCGCCCCGGCAGACGCGGTTTTTTGCGCCGCCCCGGCTGACGCGGTTTTTTGCCGCCCCGGCTGACGCAGTTCGGACTTGGCACTTTTTGGCTGAGCCTGGCTGGCGGCCCACTCACTCGATCGCCATGTCTGTTTGCCACAGTTTTCCCGGTGGTGCCGCACCCGGGCTCGCCCCGGCTGACGCAGTTTTCGCGCCGCCCCGGCAGACGCGGTTTCGTGCCGCCCCGGCAGACGCGGTTTTTTGCGCCGCCCCGGCTGACGCGGTTTTTTGCCGCCCCGGCTGACACGGTTCGGACTTTGCACTTTTCGGCTGTGCCTGGCTGGCGGCCCACTCACTCGATCGCCATGTCTGTTTGCCACAGTTTTCCCGGTGGTGCCGCACCCGGGCTCGCCCCGGCAGACGCGTTTTTTTTTTTTTTTTCTTTCGCCCCGGCTGACGCAGTTTTCGCGCCGCCCCGGCTGACGCGGTTTCGTGCCGCCCCGGCAGACGCGGTTTTTTGCGCCGCCCCGGCTGACGTGGTTTTTGCCGCCCCGGCTGACGCAGTTCGGACTTTGCACTTTTTGGCTGAGCCTGGCTGGCGGCCCACTCACTCGATCGCCATGTCTGTTTGCCACAGTTTTCCCGGTGGTGCCGCACCCGGGCTCGCCCCGGCAGACGCGTTTTTTTTTTTTCCTTCGCCCCGGCAGACGTGGTTCCCCCCCCCCCCCTCCGTCTTTCTTTTTGTTTTTTTTTTTCGCCGCGGCTGAAGTGGATTTTTCGGTGCCTCGACGCCCCGGTAGTCGCGGTTTTTCCGTTTCCGCACGGCCCCGGCTGACGCTGCTCGGTCACAGTCGCCTTTTGTGGTGATTGCAGACTTCTTGAGCGCGGGTGTTTTTTTTTTTTGTTGTTGTTGTTGTTTTATTACGCATTCGCTCCAGCAGACGCTGTTTAGACTTTTTGTTTCCTCTTTTATCCTGCGACGAGGTGACGAGGTTTATTCGGTGCCCCGCCGCCCCGGCTGAAGTGATTTTTCCTGTCCCGTGCCGCCCCGGCTGACGCGGTTGGGACTTCGCGTTTGTTCGGCCGCCACGGGTTTTGGCGCACTCGCTCGGTTGCTTGTTGTTGCCACTTGTTGCGAACCCAGGTTTCTTGAGCGAGCGCGGGCGTTTTTTCTTCCTTTCTTTCTTTGTTCTATGTGTTAGCGAATCGGCCTTTAATATCACACGAGGACTCACAACCAACAATTTTCAGTTTGAAGTGTAAAAAATCTGCAGGTGTTGACGTAACTGACTTGCCCCGTACCCTTGAGTACATCCATGAAGTTCTCGTAGTACTACTAAATCGCATTATTCCAAGTGGAGAAATTCCCATAAACTTGCAAACCTCTACACGAAAATCGGTGCGCGTGATAAAGTTGAAAATTATCGTCCGATATCAAATGTGCCTTCTATAACACAAATTCTAGGAAAAAAAAAAAAAAAAACACTTGTTCGCCGTTTTCTGCGCCGTGACTGGCAGCACTCCGGCGAAGCGAAACGGGGTCGATTCGAGCACGATATCGGCGTCTTTCGACGTGCTCGCCGGCGACCGTCGCACGAGTACGTCGCACGAGCGCGTCTGCCGGGGCGCCGTTTGCGAAGCCGACGCAAAAGTGGGAACCGCCGCTCGGATGATCGCCGCTTTCGGCAGAGTGAGTGTTGGCACTCCGGGGAAGCGAAACAGCGTGAATGCGCCCACGAAATCGGCGTATTTTGAAGTGCCCGCCGGCGACCGTCGCACGAGTACGGTAAACCGCGTCAGCCGGGGCGTAGTTCGGGACGCCGACGAAAAAGTGGGAAGCGCAACTCGGATCTTCGCCGTTTTTGCAGGAGTGAGTGGCGGCCCTCCTGCGAGACCAAGAAGCATCGATTCGTGCACGAATTCGGCGCCTTTCGACGTGATCGCCGGCGACCGTCGCTCGAGTAGGGCAAACCGCGTCTGCCGGGGCGGGCTTCGGGACGCCGATGCGAAAGTGGGAAACGCTGCTCGGATGTTCGCCGTTTTTGGCCGAGTGAGTGCTGGCACACGGGCGAAGCCAAACGGGGCCGATTACGGCACGATATCGGCGTCTTTCGACGTGCCCGCCGGCGACCGTCGCACGAGTACGGTAAACCGCGTCAGCCCGGGCGGAGTTCGGGACGCCGATGCGAAAGTGGAGAACGCCGCTCGGATCTTCGCCGTTTTTGGAGGAGTGAGTGGCGGCACTCCGGAGAAGCCAGGGAGCGCCAATTAGCGCACGATATCGGCGTCTTTCGACGCGCTCGCCGGCGACCGTCGCACGAGTAGGGCAAACCGCGTCTGCCGGGGCGGGGTTTACGACGCCGACGCAAAAGTGGGAACCGCCGCTCGGATGTTGGCCGTTTTTGGCAGAGTGAGTGCTGGCACTCCGGCGACGCGAAAGAGCGCGAATGCGCCCACGAAAGTGGCGTATTTGGACGTGCGTGACGGCGACCGCTGCAGGAGTACGAAAAACCACGTCAGCCGGGGCGAGCGACACACGGCGGTCTGGGTGCTTATCGCTGCTATTATAGGGGCACCCCGGCAGACGCAGAAAAAAAAAAAAAAATTTTCGACCTTCTTTTTTGCTGGTCGAGCTCGGGTAACCCAGGTCGCAATGGGAGCCGCGCACGAAAGCGGCGTCGCGAGACGCGTTCGCGGTCGCTAGTCGCACGAGCTCGGCAACCGCGTCAGCCGGCGCGGAGTTCGGGATGCCGACGGCTAAGTGGGTACCGCTGCTCGGATGTTCGCCGTTTTTGGCCGAGTGAGTGCTGGCACTCCGGTGAAGCCAAGGAGCGCCAATTCGTGCACGATATCGGCGTCTTTCGACGTGCCCGCCGGCCACCGCCGCACGAGTACGGCAAACCGCGTCTGCCGGGGCGGGGTTCGCGACGCGTACGCAATAGTGGGAACCGTCGCTCGGATGTTCGTCGTCTTTGGCCGAGCGAGTGCTGGCACTCCGGCGAAGCGAAACGGGGCCGATTCGGGCACGATATCGGCGTATTTCGACGTGCTCGCCGGCGACCGTCGCACGAGTACGGCAAAGCGCGTCTGCCGGGGCGAGGTTTGCGACGCCGACGAAAAAGTGGGAAGCGCCGCTCGGATCTTCGCCGTTTTTGCAGGAGTGAGTGGCGGCCCTCCTGCGAGACCAAGAAGCATCGACTCGCGCACGATATCGGTGTCTTTCGACGTGCCCGCCGGCCACCGCCGCACGAGTACGGCAAACCGCGTATGCCGGGGCGGGGTTGGCGACGCCGACGCAAAAGTGGGAACCGCCACTAGGATGTTCGCCGTTTTTGGCAGAGTGAGTGCTGGCACTCCGGCGAAGCGAAAGAGCGCGAATGCGCCCACGAAAGTGGCGTGTTTGGACGTGCTTGACGACGACCACCGCAGGAAAACGAAAAACCACGTCAGCCGGGGCGAGCGACCCATGGCGGTCTGGGTGCTTATCGCTGCTATTATAGGGGCACCCCGGCAGACGCAAAAAAAAAAAAAAATTTTTTTCGACATTCTTTTTTGCTCGTCGACCTCGGGTGACCCAGGTCGCAGTGGGAGCCGCGCACGAAAGCGGCGTCGCGAGACGGCTTCGCGGTCGCTAGTCGCACGAGCTCGGCAACCGCGTCTGCCGGGGCGGAGTTCGGGACGCCGACGGCTAAGTGGGAACCGCCGCTCGGATGTTCGCCGTTTGTGGCCGAGTGAGTGCTGGCACTCCGGCGAAGCCAAACGGGGCCGATTCCGGCACGATATCGGCGTCTTTCTACGTGCTCGCCGGCGACCGTCGCACGAGTACGGCAAAGTGCGTCTGCCGGGGCGGGGTTTGCGACGCGTACGCAATAGTGAGAACCGTCGCTCGGATGTTCGTCGTCTTTCGCCGAGCCAGTGCTGGCAATCCGGCGAAGCCGAACGGAGCCGATTCGGGCACGATATCGGCGTCTTTCCACGTGCTCGCCGGCGACCGTCGCACGAGTACGGTAAACCGCGTCAGCCGGGGCGGAGTTCGGGACGCCGATGCGAAAGTGGGAAGCGCCGCTCGGATCTTCGCCGTTTTTGGAGGAGTCAGTGGCGGCACTCCGGTGAAGCCAAGGTGCGCCAATTCGCGCACGATATCGGCGTCTTTCGACGTGCCCGCCGGCCACCGTCGCACGAGTACGGCAAACCTCGTCTGCCGGGGCGGGGTTTGCGACGCCGACGCAAAAGTGGGAACCGCCGCTCGGATGTTCGCCGTTTTTGGCAGAGTGAGTGCTGGCACTCCGGCGAAGCGAAAGAGCGCGAATGCGCCCACGAAAGTGGCGTGTTTGGACGTGCTTGACGACGACCACCGCAGGAAAACGAAAAACCACGTCAGCCGGGGCGAGCGACCCATGGCGGTCTGGGTGCTTATCGCTGCTATTATAGGGGCACCCCGGCAGACGCAAAAAAAAAAAAAATTTTTTTCGACATTCTTTTTTGCTCGTCGACCTCGGGTGACCCAGGTCGCAGTGGGAGCCGCGCACGAAAGCGGCGTCGCGAGACGGCTTCGCGGTCGCTAGTCGCACGAGCTCGGCAACCGCGTCTGCCGGGGCGGAGTTCGGGACGCCGACGGCTAAGTGGGAACCGCCGCTCGGATGTTCGCCGTTTGTGGCCGAGTGAGTGCTGGCACTCCGGCGAAGCCAAACGGGGCCGATTCCGGCACGATATCGGCGTCTTTCTACGTGCTCGCCGGCGACCGTCGCACGAGTACGGCAAAGTGCGTCTGCCGGGGCGGGGTTTGCGACGCGTACGCAATAGTGAGAACCGTCGCTCGGATGTTCGTCGTCTTTCGCCGAGCCAGTGCTGGCACTCCGGCGAAGCCGAACGGAGCCGATTCGGGCACGATATCGGCGTCTTTCCACGTGCTCGCCGGCGACCGTCGCACGAGTACGGTAAACCGCGTCAGCCGGGGCGGAGTTCGGGACGCCGATGCGAAAGTGGGAAGCGCCGCTCGGATCTTCGCCGTTTTTGGAGGAGTCAGTGGCGGCACTCCGGTGAAGCCAAGGTGCGCCAATTCGCGCACGATATCGGCGTCTTTCGACGTGCCCGCCGGCCACCGTCGCACGAGTACGGCAAACCTCGTCTGCCGGGGCGGGGTTTGCGACGCCGACGCAAAAGTGGGAACCGCCGCTCGGATGTTCGCCGTTTTTGGCAGAGTGAGTGCTGGCACTCCGGCGAAGCGAAAGAGCGTGAATGCGCCCACGAAAGTAGCGTATTTGGACGTGCTTGACGGCGACCGCCGCAGGAGTACGAAAAACCACGTCAGCCGGGGCGAGCGACCCACGGCGGTCTGGGTGCTTATCGCTGCTATTATAGGGGCACCCCGGCAGACGCAGAAAGAAAAAAAAAAATGGGGACATGGCGTGCGTCACCGTGCGGCTTCGCAGCGTTGCCGAAGTCGCCGAGCCCTTCGACTGAGCCGAACGGCGGACAGGGAACGTTGGTCGGCCGTTCTAACCTGTCGGTGCCACGCCGAGACGTCGTTAAGGAAAACCGCGTCGTGGGCCTCTACGACGCCGTCGAGTCGTTGTACGTTTGGTGTCCAGCGTGTCGGCGGCGAGTAGCGGACACGTCGTTCACGACTTCGGTCTTTCGCAGTCGACGCGAACTTGCGGAGAGTCGTGGTGCCTCACGTTTTCGGCAGAAACCGCGGCGGAATTTTCCCGTGCGTGCGCGCACGACCTCGGTGCTGTGCCGTCAGCGTAGTGTTGCACAAACTCGTGGCCTACCCAAGGTGCGGTACGTTTGCGGCCGTATCCTCGGTGGGAATTTCGTGAGTAGGGTCGCAAATTCTACGACCTCGGCGGGTTTGAGAGCGACGTAGACTTGTGGCACGCTCAACATGCCACACGTTTCGGGGCACACCCGCGGTGAAATTTTCTCGAGTACGCTCGTATTAGGGCCCAAGGAGGTCTGGGTACTTATCGCTGCTATTATGTGGGGGTTCTCGTGAGCGGCGTACGCGAAAGCGACCGGGTGTCTGATATGCGGCGGGCTTCGGCCTCGTCAAGCGTGTCCTCGGGTCTGCTCCAGGGGAATCCACGGCAGTCGTCTGCAGCCTCATCCGCTTGATGCGTTAGGGGCTGGTTGTCGGACGGTGCCGTTTTACCACGATATCGAGGTGTGTTCCGTGTCGTCCTCGGGCGATTCAGATGCGAAAGCGCCGAAGACGCGGGCGTGACCCGTCGTCTGGCGGCTTTGCAGTCTCGGCTCCGTTGCTAGTTCCGGCCGGTCCACCGACAGTGCAGCGGGCTTGGGCAACCCGCACGGCGCGACCGAGTCGATGCAACGAAAAAGAGCGAGCATGAACGTGCTTCTTGCCGCACGGCTCCCACTCGTCTTTCGGGAAGGTTGTGCCGTAGCGAGCTCGAACGCCGTCATCTCGGAGTGCAAAATAAGCGTGTTGGGGCGCCTGAAGGTGGCCTCCGCCGCACACAGACTGCGTCCGGCCCGCCGAGGGCGAGGACGGACGCGCAGTCGAACGATTACCTGGTTGATCCTGCCAGTAATCATATGCTTGTCTCAAAGATTAAGCCATGCATGTCTAAGTACATGCCGAAATAAGGCGAAACCGCGAATGGCTCATTAAATCAGTTATGGTTCCTTAGATCGTTTCTTCCTACTTGGATAACTGTGGCAATTCTAGAGCTAATACATGCAGTGAGCCTGGAGCCCTTTGGGTAACGGGTGCTTTTATTAGACCAAGATCGATCGGGTTTCGGCCCGTATTGTGTGGTGACTCTGGATAACTTTGTGCTGATCGCATGGCCACGAGCCGGCGACGTTTCTTTCAAGTGTCTGCCTTATCAACTTTCGATGGTAGGTTACTTGCTTACCATGGTTGTTACGGGTAACGGAGAATCAGGGTTCGATTCCGGAGAGGGAGCCTGAGAAACGGCTACCACATCCAAGGAAGGCAGCAGGCGCGCAAATTACCCACTCCCGGCACGGGGAGGTAGTGACGAAAAATAACAATACGGGACTCTTTTGAGGCCCCGTAATTGAAATGAGTACACTCTAAATCCTTTAACGAGGATCAATTGGAGGGCAAGTCTGGTGCCAGCAGCCGCGGTAATTCCAGCTCCAATAGCGTATACTAAAGCTGCTGCGGTTAAAAAGCTCGTAGTTGGATCTCAGTTCCAGACGAGTAGTGCATCTACCCGATGCGACGGCTCGGACTGAACATCATGCCGGTTCTTTCTTGGTGCACTTCATTGTGTGCCTCGAGATGGCCGGTGCTTTTACTTTGAAAAAATTAGAGTGCTCAACGCAGGCGAGTCGCCTGAATAAACTTGCATGGAATAATAGAACAAGACCTCGTTTCTGTTCTGTTGGTTTTTGGAATACGAGGTAATGATTAAGAGGGACGGACGGGGGCATTCGTATTGCGGCGCTAGAGGTGAAATTCTTGGACCGTCGCAAGACGAACTACTGCGAAAGCATTTGCCAAGAATGTTTTCATTGATCAAGAACGAAAGTCAGAGGTTCGAAGGCGATCAGATACCGCCCTAGTTCTGACCATAAACGATGCCAACCAGCGATCCGCCTGAGTTACTCAAATGACTCGGCGGGCAGCTTCCGGGAAACCAAAGTATTTGGGTTCCGGGGGAAGTATGGTTGCAAAGCTGAAACTTAAAGGAATTGACGGAAGGGCACCACCAGGAGTGGAGCCTGCGGCTTAATTTGACTCAACACGGGAAAACTTACCCGGCCCGGACACTGGGAGGATTGACAGATTGAGAGCTCTTTCTTGATTCGGTGGATGGTGGTGCATGGCCGTTCTTAGTTGGTGGAGCGATTTGTCTGGTTAATTCCGATAACGAACGAGACTCTAGCCTATTAAATAGGTGCGGGGTTCCCAGCACCTTACAACCTTCTTAGAGGGACAAGCGGCTCCTAGCCGCACGAAACAGAGCAATAACAGGTCTGTGATGCCCTTAGATGTCCGGGGCCGCACGCGCGCTACACTGAAGGAAGCAGCGTGTCTTTATCCCTGTCTGAAAAGACTGGGTAACCCGTGGAACTTCTTTCGTGATTGGGATAGGGGCTTGCAATTGTTCCCCTTGAACGAGGAATTCCCAGTAAGCGCGAGTCATAAGCTCGCGTTGATTACGTCCCTGCCCTTTGTACACACCGCCCGTCGCTACTACCGATTGAATGATTTAGTGAGGTCTTCGGACCGATGTCCGGCGCGGCCTTTCGGTTGCGCCGGTCTGTTGGAAAGATGACCAAACTTGATCATTTAGAGGAAGTAAAAGTCGTAACAAGGTTTCCGTAGGTGAACCTGCGGAAGGATCATTAACGGATTGTGAAGGGTGAGCGCCTCAGCTGCGTCTGCGCCCGACACTTTCTGCCGCTGACCCCGTTTGGACGCGGGGTCGGCTTTTCCCCACGGGGCTGCCTGAATGTGGAGCGGCACCCCGTGACAAATTGTTGCGCCCAGCGGACGCCAACACCGCGACCTTGGACGGTCGGCCAGGTGGCGGACGCGGGTACAAACGGCGCAACGCACTCATAGGTCGGCTTTCGACCCGCCACTGCACCGTGGCTCGAAGCGCTCGAAATGCGCGACCCGACCGCTGCGGGACCGCCTAGTACTGTAAACAGGAGCGGCGGAGCGCGAACGGCGAGTCGTGGTTACGTCGGTAGAAGGCGAGGCTGCGCGTTCCCGAAACGCCAGCCGAGTGCCCTCCCGACCGTTCGAGCGTGCAAGAACGAGACCCGACAATCGCGCGGCGACTGCCAAGTACGAGAGGAACGGCACAAGCGTCGGCGGTCGGTCAAGGAACTGGCGATGTGACGGGTCCGCTGTGCACCAGTGCATACCGTCCCGCCGTCCGCGGCAAGCGCCTCCGCGTCCTCGGGTGACGGAGGCTGCCGGTCGGTTCTTGCAGGCGAGGGATCTCGCTGGCACCGGTTCGCGTTGACGCGCGGCCGGTCATGGCACGGCGATGCGACGGCCGAGGTGCGCAGTACTCGATGGAGGAACCGCACGCTCCGATGACCGTCCCGCCCTCCGCGGCGTATGCGTACCGACCGTAATGGTTGCAGCAGCGCCGGCCGGCTTTTGAATTCGCCACACGAAACACGGTGCGAGATCGCGGTTAGGGGAGCGTCGACGTTGCCAGGCGTTTTGCTTGCTGCCGAGGGAAAGGCGGCACGGCCACGTCGCGCTCGTCGCGATTAGCGGGTCTGCGCGCTTTGGGAAGGTGCCGCAACGACTTGCCGAAAGAGGAAGCACGGAAGAACGAGGGACTTGGACGTCCCGACAATTGAACGCACTTGCGGCCAGGCCCTTGCTGGCTTCGTTCTTCCGCCTCGAGTAGGCTCGTACGCGGCTCCGGCGCCGAAAGTGGTCCTTGGCACCGACTTCGGTGGACGTGGGAAGTGCCGCGCAAGTACGGCGCGCCTGGCTCCACCTGTTGGCTAAAGTAGGCAGCCGGATCGGCATTTTGGTGTGCGGTGGCAAACCGTGGATGCGAAAAAAGCTTGTGCGATTTCGTGGAACAAAAAGCGGGGGTCCCCCTTTTTATGCGGAGGAGACCGACCCGCCCGCCGTGGTGAACCGCGACGCCACGGTAAAAACGGGAGAGGCTTGTCGATGGGACCGTGCATCCCGCGCTCCACGGAGGCCGGGAGGCGGCCGCCCGAGGAAATGTGTAGCCGTCGAGGCCCGCATCTGCGTGCACTCTTATCCAAATGGGTGTACCGCAGGCATTTTCTGGTTAGGCGGGCCAATGAGA